>NC_133659.1:297073421-297252919 GCF_037893015.1 Macrotis lagotis
TCAACAAGCCTTATATGCAATGAGGATAAAACTAGAGGCATTCCCAATAATATCAGGGGTGAAACAAGGATGTCCTTTAATCAATACTACCATTCAATATTGTGTTAGAAATGTTAGCTTCAGCAATAGGAAGAAAAAAAGAAATAGAATGAATTAGAATTGGGAAGGAAAAAACAAAACTCTCACTCTTTGCAGATGACATAATGGTATACCTAAAAGATCCTAAAAAGGCCTCTAAAAAACTACTAGAAACAATCAGCAACTTTAGCAAAGTTGCAGGAATAAAATAAACCCTCATAAACCCTCAGAATTTCTATATATTATTAGAAAGATAGAGCAGCAAGAGCTAGAAAGTGAAATCCCATTCAAAATGAATTCAGACAATATAAAATACATGGAAGTCTACCTGCTAAGGAAGACTCCGAAACTCTATGAAAACAACTATAAAACACTTCTCTCAAAAATAAAATCAGATTCCAAACAACTGGGCAAATATCCACTGTTCATGGATAGGCCAAACTAATATAATAAAAATGACAATTCAACCTAAATTAAACTACTTATTTAGTGCCCTACCAAAGAAAATTCCAAATAATTACTTTAATGAGTTAGAAAAAATTGTAAGTAAATTGATGTAGAGAAATAAAAAGTCAAGAATTTGCAGGGATTTAATGGGGAAAAAAGTGCAAAGGAAGGTGGCTTAGCCTTACCAATCTAAAATTATATTATAAAGCATCAGTCATCAAAATTGTCTGGTATTAGCTGAGAAATAGCTATGGATCAGTGGAACAGGTTAGGTACAAAAGAGATAGAAGGAAATGATTATGGCAATCTGTTGTACGATAAAGTCAAATAGTCTAGTTTTGGGGATAAAAACTCTCTTCGATAAAAAGTTTTAGGAAAACTGGAAGTTAATATGGCAAAAACTTGGATTAGACTAACACCTCACACCCTATACCAAGATAAGATCAAAATGGATGCAGGATTTAGACATAAAAAACAATATTAGAAGTAAACTAGGTGATCAAGGAATAGTTTACCTATCAGATCTATGAAAGGGAAGCAGTTTATGAACAAGGAAGAGATGGAGAACATCATTAAAAACAAATTAGATAATTTTGATTGCATTAAATTAAAAGCTTTTGTACAGACAAATCCACTGTAACCAAGATCAAAAGAAATGTAGTAAATTAGAAACGATTTTTACAATTAGCAATTCTGACAAAGGACTCATTTCTAAAATATAAAGAGAACTGAGTCAAATTCACAAAAATTCCATTCCCCAATTGACAAATGTTCAAATGATAAACAAAGGCAATTTACAGATGAGGAAATCAAAGCGATCCATTGTTATATGAAAATTTGCTCTAAATCATTACTTATTAGAGAAATGCAAATTAAAGCATCTCTGAGTACCACCTCTCAAATCTTGGAATGGCCAATATGACCAGAAAGGACAATGATTAATGTTGGAAGGGAAGTAGGAAATGTGGGACAACAAAAATGTGCAGACCCTTTGACCCAGCAACACCACTACTAGGTGTATACCCTGAAGATCCTAAAAAAGGGTAAAAACCTCACTTGTACGAAAATATTCATAGCAGCTCTGATTGTGGTGGCAAAGAATTTGAAACTGAGTGAATGTCCATCAATTAGGGAATGGCTGAACAAATTATGGTATATGTATGTTATGGAACACTACTGTTCTATTAGAAACCAGGAGGGATGAGAATTCAGAGAAGCCTGGAAGGATTGAAGTGATGCTGAAGAGATGAGCAGAATCAGAAGAACACTGTATATATAACAGCAACATGTGGTTGATAATCATTCTTAATGGACTTGTTCATTTTATAAGTGCAACAATCAAGGACAATTCTGGGGCATCTGTGTTGGACAATACCATCTGCATCCAGAGAAAGAAATGTGGAGTTTGAACAAAGACAAAAGACTATTACCTTTAATTTTTTTTAAAAATGTTATCTTATTATGCAATTTTGCTATCTCTTATATTTTATTTTATTTTTTCCCTTCAGAATATGATTTCTCTCTCAATACATTCAATTTAGATCAGTGTCTAGCATGGAAACAATTTAAATATTAACACACTGATTTCTATGGGCAATGGGAGAGGGAAACGAGATTAAGGGAAAATTTGTAAAATTCAAAAATAGATAAAAAAATAAAACAAAAAAATTTGAGCTTCAGATATGTAAAAACTAATTACTAGAGCTTTCCCAAAGTGAAAATAAGCTGATCGACAATTTCCATTCACTAGAATTTTATCTGTAAAGCTAAGCCATATTATAGAGGACATTTTGTTCAGGTATAGATTGAAATACTTGGCTATCGAGATACTTTCCAACCTCTGGATTCTGGTTCTCCCTCCAACATGAGCAAATAGAACCCAACTAGCCATTGCCATCTGATGTGATGCTTTTTAGGATCTTCCTGTATGTCCTCCATAGGGAGTCCACAAAATGTCCTCATCAAATTCTTCTGAGATTCTAATATGACATGGATATCAATACAGTACAGATTCAATGTATTATCCTTTTGATCAAACTTTATGAATGAAAGAAATGGAAAAATGACTATGCTGAGTTTTTAATTTAAGAAAATATTTTTCTTTAGGTGTTATTCCCAAATATGATAACCACAAAGTTAATGTCTAAACATAGGTAGAAAATCTTTCATTTCCATTTACTGCCCAGAAAAATTTCAAATTTTAATGAAGAAAATGTTTTCCCTTCATTTTGTTTAGATATTTAAATTTCTTTAATTTTCAATTGATATCACTGATACAATTTTTTTTTTTCACATTTCACATATGCCTTGAATAGGAATGACTTATTTTCTTAAGTGAACAACCATCTTCAAGTTCTTAAAATTGATATAAGTCAAAGAAACAAATCCAGGAGGTCTTCAGAATTTGCCAGTAGGGATAACATTATCAGTGGAGGAATGAAAGTAATTTCCACTGAAATTTCAAAATTAACAAACAACTGTATATATATATATATATTTTATAATTTTTAAATGCTGAGAACTTGATTCTTATAACTCTTTTTTTTTCCTACTATGGCTTGCAAGGAGTCATGTAGAAATTCCTGCAGTAAAATCTGCAATTTCCTTTATTCCTTAGGCACCTCAAAGAATCTATTTAAATGGGTTCATATTATCTGGATGGAAGAACTGTTCCATGGCTATGCATCTTGGCAAGAACCTATTCTGAATTTGGGGCTTTATGTGCTCTGGTCAATGAATGTATAATCATGGGATCTTGCACTTAATTCTGATTAAAATACATTGAGTAATCAAGTGCTTCAGGTAGTGGACTTTAACATTGCCAAGAAGACCATGGATGTTAGACTTGAAATTAGAAAGAATGACTAAAGTAGCAGAAAATGTTCTCAAAGGCAAGGAATAAAATGCAAGACTTCACACTGATTACATTTATGTATCCTTAATATCAATTTCTTTTTTTTTTAATTTTCCAATGGAAGGTAACTTTCTTTGGAGAAATAGGCAGAGGGTTTCTTGAAGTCTCATATCATTCTCCTTAGTTAAAGGAAGAGGGTGGGTGGGACATTGAAATTGAATAAAACCATTTAGTTCTAAAAGAATACTTCTATGGTTCAGACTAGACAGAAGAAATATAAAGGGATTCTCTTTTACCAAAATAGCTCCACTGCAGTACAAGGATAAAGACTAAGTTCTTATGGGATTCTTTTTTTGTGTGTGTCCCTGGGGTACTGTACTTATCTTAACAAATTTTTATTGAATTGAAAGGTTTGCAGACTCTATAGGACTTCCTTCAGGAAATATTTAGAAAGTATAAAGTATACTCTTTATTGTTAATTTTTATTATTCTTAACTTTACTGAAAATATAACGTAAACCAGTTTACTAAAGAGTTTTATTGGGAAAAGACTTTTATTGGTGGAAATGGGTGGAAAAAGCAGAGGGACATTAATGTAAAGATCAGGAGGGTACACAAGGGACTACATATAATAGGTACTGAATAATTGCCAAATTGATCAATCAAATAGCTTTTATTAAGTGCTAACTATATGATGGGAACAGGAACGATGTATTGAGTACACAAAAAAAAATGGAACAGTAGCTACTGTCAAGAAGTTTATGTCTGTTTGGAGAAGGCAGCATATATGTGACAAGTATATCCACCATTCTAACTGAATACAAGGTAGTTTATTCATACAAAGATTTAATACTTTCTTTTATTTTAACAGGATTAATTCTCCACTTACTTCCAGTTAAGCCATCATATAAAGTTATAAGAGAATTAAAAGACTTTCACCTTCTTTCCTGGGATTAAAAAAAGGAGAAGAAAAAGGATCTCTAATTTTCAACTAAAGTCCTTGAACCCAACCATCTCTATTCCCCCAATTCATTTTGCTTCTCTCCCTCCAAGTACACTGGCCAGTCATGGATCCCACCCAATTATTGTCACCAGGACTCTGTTTCCAACCTGGGCCACATATTGCTTTAAGTTTTGACCCTAAATTAGCCACTTCAATTTCAAACTCCAGAACTTTAATGATCCATGAGTCTCAGTCTCCCTCAGAGGTACAAACTATATGTATGTGTTATAAACTCATCCTCTTCAGTCTTTTTCAAGTTCTGTAATCTTATCTCTGATCTTGTCATGGACTGAGCTGACCTGTATAAAGTTAATGATCTCTCAATGAATAAATTCAATAAATTATATCAATACTAATTATTTTTCCTATTTCTTTAGCATTTGATACTATTGATCACTTCCATCTCTCAGCTGTTTCCTGCCATACAGTTTTCAAAGCACAACTCTTTTTTCCTTCTCCTTCTACATTAACATAACAACTGATGCACAGTAAGAACTTTGACCAACTGGTGAAGATGTTCTCTGGGTCAAAAAGCCTAGAAGGGTGTCATGAAAATTGTACTATACTAAAAGACACTTACCTATCTCTAAGTTAAGTTGTGCTTGGATCTAACTATATAATAAAGATTTTCAATCAATAATCTAGGAAAATATATGTAGCCCTCAATAGTCTCAGTAGCCTCACATACATTTCCTAGGATCATCTCCTAGTATTCCTGATTGATTAAGACTGAGAAAATCCTGAAAAGTTTCTGCTTATATCTAAAATAAGAAAGTAAAAATGTTTTCCACACAGATCAAGTTAAATGGAAAGAAAACCAAAGTAGAATATCCATTAACCTTTCCCTCTTTGGGGCAACTTTCTTGAAAACCTCAAAGCAACTTCTAAGAACTAACCAGACATGTGAATTTCCTGCTTTGTTAGCCAGATGATCAAAGCTTGATAACTTGGTATATAAGAGAGATGACAATAAATTTACAAAATTCTCTAGCAATCCAGTATGTAATACAGCTCATAGATTAAGTCACATGATAACATGTCTAGACCTTGGAGTTAGTTTTATCCTATTAATCTGTCACAGAAGATCATTTGAAGGATTTTTCCCCCAAGCTGTGTTACCATAATTAATACCCTCTGAAAACAGATGTAACCATTGAGACAATTAAGATGTGAAAAGACTGAACCATTAACATTTCTTAAAGCCATTAAAAGATCTAGTTTAGAACAAGTCCTGTCATTTTCTAGAAGCTTCCCAAAGTTTACAGAAAAGCAAACCACATCATTGTTGTTACCATATCACTTTGAGGTGTCCATTAAATTCATCTCAATTGAAATATGTTCCATTCATTTCTGGAGCACCAATCTCTCAACCCAATTAAATCATGTTAGACTGAAGAGAAAAATCATATTTTATTCATTCCAAAGGTACGACAATATTTCTATGTATGAGGAAATTTCTTGTGTTATTTAAATAACACTAACTATAAATGGAAATAAATCTCAACTTTGATAGCCTGCCATTTTACAAGACTAAAATCATCTCAAAGCAGTTTCTATTTTTTTTTCTTTTTTCACAATTATATCACCTTTCAAAATTACATATTCTTGGTAAATGGCATGCAACTAATTATCATATCTGAAAGGCTGTGGTACACATCGTTTCACTCAGTAGTAATTAAGAATAATGTGTTAGATAGAAAGTTGGATGCACTTACCGGTGGGTCAGCCCCCTTAGAACCAGCCAATCCTCCTGTCAGGGATTCAATATCCTGAAAAAAAGAGAGGAATTGATTGTGAAAGACTACTCAGAATAAGACAAGTGTCCTCAAAGCTTCTGATTATTATTTGCTTTAGAATTTCACTGAATTCTAAATATGCTGGGTTTTCTCTCCACATCTTAAAAGTAGACTGAACAAGCAGGGATATGTAAAGAGTATCCAAAGGTTGAGCAATTTTTATTATAGTCTCATTAAAATGTTTAATAATCCAAAGAGATGCAACAACTTCAAAAAATAAGGAACACTGATCACTTCAAGAACTGTATGCTAAGAGGATCACTACAAATGAGAAAGAAGTTCTGGCATTCTACAATTTTCTTAACTTTCTACCTCAAGAAGAATTTCGACTAAATAAAATTGGGTGACATAACAGACTTAAAACATGAGATGTTATTAATTTTAACAGTACTCATTATGTAGGCAAAAGCAAAAAAGGAACACCATTTTTTATTTCCTAGTTCAATCAAATTTCATCTTTTACGATTTAACCTCTCTTATGCACTTTATATGTTCCTCATCCAAATATGGTTGTTCCTCTACCTTTCATCCTTAAAAGAATCTAAGTTTCTTAAAGTTAGGCTCAGTATTTTTCCCCCTTTTCACCTTGCACCCAATAGAGTCTTGTTGAGACGTTTAATAAATATATATATTTAAAAACCTTTTAAAAGAAATAGTGAAAATTATTTAAAAACAAAATTTATTTTATTAAAAAATAAAAATTAAAAACATTATGTTTGGCAGAAAGACTTTCTCAATATAATAGCATCTATCTCTGAGTAATGGTAGTAATAATACTAGTAGCTAATGTATATAGTACACAAGTTTTAGAAGATGGTTTGCATTTGTAATTTCATTTGATTCTCAAAACAACTCTTTAAAGTTTGGTGCTATTATAATGCCCATTTATATAGATGACAAAATGGAGACTGAGACTTTAAATGACTTGGCAATGGTCAGACAGCTAGAAAGTTACTGAGCAAAATTATAACTCAGATCTTTTTGCTCTTTAAGTCTGGAATTCTATTAATTATAACACCTGCAAGGAAACATTTCAAAATACAAGCTCTTAGAGTTTGAAGATGATGCTATTTGCATATCTTCAAAACATGGAAGATAATAGGGCAGCTCAATCTGATTATGCCATTAATCAAAAGATGAAAGTAGGGTTGGCTAAAGCTGCAATGTCAGAAACTAGTTTTATGTGCAAAGAAATCTGCATCTGACCCCTTTCCTTTGATCAATTCTATATAGCTATCCATTTACACTTCATTTATCAGGAAGGAAGAATCATGACTTTTATGCTAAAGGGAAGTTTCTGTTGCAGTCAGACCTTGTCATCTTTGAAGTTCTTTTATTTAACTTATATCCAAAAATAAACAAGTGTAAAAGGAAGGCCAATTGCAGAGGCATGGCAAAGGAAAGAAGGAAAGGAAAAGTAAAACAGAGAGAGGAAGGAAAAAAGGAAGGAAGGAAGGAAGGAAGGAAGGAAGGAAGGAAGGAAAGAAGAGAAGGAGGAAGGGGGGAGGGAGGGAGCTAAAAGGCGGGGTGTACTGTAAACTAATTTACTACATTTCTTCCAGAATAGGGAGACAGTCTCAGTCTCTCTACCCTGATCTGGACCTGGACCATTTTCTGGAAGAATTCCCTTTTGTCCTCAACCCTGAGTTCATTTCAAATGTAGAGAGATGAGAAAATTAGAAAGCCGACTGAGATGGAGGAACCTTGAGAAAAGCACAACAAAAACTGGAAAAAAAGCAATAAAACCATTAATAGAACATTATTTTTAGTCCAAGTTAGATTTCAATTATTATCATTTCACTTCTGATTCTCATTTTACCTCCACTCCCTGGCACCTAAATACTTTGTGTGGTTCAGGTGAGGAGTAAGTTTGTATTTTGTGCCATAACTGGGTACTTATCAAATGAGATAACATAAGTAATGCATTTTGAAAATCTTAAAAGTCATAAAATAATAATAATGGTGAATAAGACCAATAGTTACATTCTTCACAGTATAACCATCTTTATACAGAGGCAAGAAAAAATGGATTTCCTGTTTTGTGTTAAAACTGCTATGGGGGCGGCTAGGTTGTATAGTGGATAAAGCACTCGCCCTGGAGTCAGGAGTACCTGGGTTCAAATCCAGTCTCAGACACTTAATAATTACCTAGCTGTGTTGCCTTGGGCAAGACACTTAACCCCATTTGCCTTGCAAAAAACTAAAAAAAACCTGCTATAGAAGTATGATATGGAAACTTCCAAGGCAAAGACCCATGTATAGTCAGCAAGCATGTGAATATTTATATATCAGGCACTGAGGATATAAAGAAAGGCAAAAGACCAAATAAACAAACAAAAAACCATTGTCCCTGCCCTCAAGGTGCTCACAATCTAATGAGGGAGACAAATGCAAACAACTGTGTATATACATGATATATGCCAAGTTAGAATGAAAAGAAATCTCAGTGAGAAGGCATGAGAAGGTATGCAGGTCAAGTCTGTCTCATGCTTAGGAAAAATATGTGTCTCCAAACAAAATTCTACTGTCACATATTTCTTTAGTCATATGCCCATGGTGACTTCAACCAATTAAACTTCTCCATAAAATAAATTACTAACTGAAAAAAAACTGAATCAAATTCAATAACCCATAGAAGAATTAGGTAGTACCATTTGCAAAACAATCCTTTCACTTTTGGGGGAAAAAAAATCAAATATCAGTGGTTCTTTTTCATATTCAGTGATATTTAAGATTTATCCTTCTTCATTCATGTGGGCAACTTGTTGGTATAGTGGTTGGTGATAAATTTGGAGACAAAAAAGAGTTCAATCCCATAGGAGGTGCTTATTAATTCTGTGCCTTCCTCATCTGGATAAGATAGTGATCGTAATATCTCCATCCTCATAGCAATGAGTGAGGAACAAATAAAATGGCATATGTAAAATACTTGGCAAAGATTATAATACTATATAAATGTAGGCTATTTTGATTATATATTTGTATCTCTTCTATATTTCTTCCCAAACCTCCTCTGGATCTTCTTAAAATTTGTCTCACAAAATAGATTTCTATGATTAACTATAAAAAGCAATGCATTTCTAAGACTAAGGTTATGTGTGCCTAAATATGTATACATATATTTATATGTTTATATATGTATGCATGTTTTTGTCCTTTGTTCTCAAAGAGAACCACAATATCATGGATGTGATGCCGTGAATGGAAGTGAATTGGATTTGTTGATGGGCAGATGGGGGAGGCAGGGAGGGCTATGCAAAGTCACCAGTCTCACTTTGTCCTCTGAGTGCAGTAGCCAGATATGGATCAGAAAGACTGAAGATGGCTCTAGATGCAGTGGAAAACCATGAAAATTTTTAGAGCAAATGTCTTTAATAGGTCTCAGGTTAACTGAGGCAATGACCTTTCAATAATTGAGTTTTGTCTCTTTGAGTATATGTGATACACAGACAAACACAAACACACATATACACATTGCTACAAATCTGGTCTCCTTACACATCAATAAAACAAGATCTTTGCCATTTTCTTGACCTTTATACTACCACACAATAAAATGTCTGTTTAGTCTTTATTCTTTCTAATTAATATTACATAAATATTCTCTTTGAATGCCACCAATAGTAACCAAAGTTTCAAGGCCCACATTTTGAACACAAGCAGCTTGAGGCAGAGTTAATTCTGATAGCTGCCTGTGTCTCCATCCTCTCAAGGGACCCACAAACCCATGTTTGAAATACACTTGACAGTAACCAAATCTTCTTCCCAGGTGTTTCCCTGGTAACCACATAGAGACCACATTTCCTAGCAAAAGCTAGTAACCTCAAGTTCATGAGTTTCGAAGACTTAAATCGGAAAGAAAATGTAGACATCATCTAGTCCAATGGTGTCAAACTGAAATTGAAATGGAGGCCATTAAATCATATATAAGGATCCCTGAAAGTCAAATATTATTTATTATATCTGCCTTATTTTAATTTGTTTTTTAATATTACCCAAGTACATTTTAATCTGTTTCAGTGACACTCCTGAAGCTGAACTCTTTACTTTACAAATGTGGAAACAAAGGCTCAGAAAACTGACCTAGCCATAGAGCTCATGAGTTAATGAACACCGTTTCAAACAAAAGTCCAAGGAAAGGGTTGACTTAGCCAAGAGCTAGCAAGCTCCTGCTAGGGTTGGGTATAAGTTGTAGGGACTGAGACCTTCTATTCAGCAACATCCATCCTCCAGAGAATTCATGAAATCTGTTTACTAGGATTCCCCAGGTGATTTCTGAAACTCAATAAAAAATGAAATAATTCCCTTTCAATTAAGACTGTTTTTCATCCTTCTATTTCTATATCACTCAACAGAGAGAAAAAAGATAAAGGGGGAAGGAAAGGAGGGAGGAAATAAGGAAGGGGGGAGAGAGAACATGAATACCACCTGAAGGACTTATTATACTGTGTATGAAAAAAATGAGTAAAATTTACCTAGGTAGAGAGTAATGGTCCTAATCAGTCTCCTTGCCTCAAGACTCATCTATCTCTCATCCGATCAATCTTTCACACAGTTAAAGTAATTTTCCTGAAAGCATAGGTCTTACTGTGTCACTCCTTTGTTCACAAAGGTCCACTGGGACCTTAAAGCCTCTAAGATTAAAAAGAGACTCTTTGATTTGCTACTTAAATCCCTTTACAACCTGAATCTAGCCTCCCTTTTAAGACTTATTACAAATTAGTCCCTTTAATGAACCAGCCCTCTGACAAGCTGTTCTATCTCCTTTTTTCTGAGACCTTTTTACATGGTGGTGATGCAGTCCAACCTCAATGCCATGAGAATCCCTAGCATTTATGAAAGCTCTGCTAAGCTAAAGAGGCACATACTATGATATCAGCCTTTCCTGATTCCATTAGCTCTATGTATCTCTCTGCCCTTAATAATGTAAATATCTTTATTTTATATGCATTATGTATCTTCTTACAGCTTTATATGTTGTTTCCTCCAACAGAAAGGAAGATGCTGGATTGTAAGAATTATCCTTTTATCTTCATAATCCCTGTGCTTAATACAATACCCCCCAAATGATAGGCATATAATGTTTTGAGTGATTAAATGGTTAAGAACTGAAAAAAATTTTAATTTGGGAAAGAATGATAATAATATTAACAAGGAACTTTATCATGTAATTTGTTTTGAAAAAAGTAGTTCCTTCTCAATAACCTTGTGAGGTTTATAAAATATCACAGTTCCTCATTTTACAAATACAGAAACTAAGGACACAGCATGAATAAATAATTTTATTAGTATCATATAGCTATGATATCAAGGTAAGTATTCTTAGGACTCATGCTAGAAATCACACCAGTTAATATTTTAAGAATATTGTCTAGCTAAAGCAAAGGATGAATGCTGGAAAACAGGATATCAGGTTGGAGATATAATTTATAGACACAATATAGAGAACTTCCAAATATAGATGGAGAAGGCATAAAGATAGGGACTGATATGACTTCTCTGAAATTTCTAAAATGTAATGTTATCTAGAACAATGAGAAGCTAAGTGCCTTGCCAAGGATAAAACAGTATTTGTCTGAGGTAAGATCTGAACCCAAGTTTCTTAAATCCAAAGTCAACTTTCCCTCTATGAGGTTATCTCTACAAAGAGGTCTTGTTTTAACAATGCACTGAACACTGATTTGTGAATGTTTTGGCTTCATCACTTCTTCATGCTTTTTTTTTAAAGAAAGATTTTACTTATTTTGAATTTTACAATTTTCCCCCTATTCTTGCTTCCCCCCCCACCCCCACAGAAGGCAGTCTGTTAGTCTTTATATTGTTTCCATGATATACATTGATCTAAGTTGAATGTTATGAGAGAGAAATCATGTCCTTAAGGAAGAAAAATAAATTATAAGAGAAAGCAAAATTACATGATAAGATAACAGGTGTTTTTTTTTTTTAATTAAAGGTAATAGTCTTTGGCCTTTGTTCAAACTCCACTTCTCTGGATACAGATGGTATTCGTCATGGCAGATACCCCAGAATTGTCCCTGATTGTTATTACACTTATGAAATGAGCAAGTCCATTAAGATGGATAATCAACAGCATGTTGTTGTTATGTGTACAATGTTCTTCTGGTTCTGCTCATCCTGCTCAGCATCAGTTCACACAAAGCCCTCCAGGATTCTCTGAATTCCCATCCCTCCTGGTTTCTAATAGAACAATAGTGTTCCATCACATACATATACCACAGTTTATTAAACCATTCCCCAATTCATGGACATTCACTCAATTTCAAATTCCTTACCACCATGATCAGAGCAGCTATGAATATTTTTGTACAAGTGATGTTTTTACCCTTTGTTATGATCTTCAGGGCATAGATCCAATAGTGGTCTTGCTGGATCAAACGGTATGCACATTTTTATTGCCCTTTGGGCATAATTCCAAATTGTTCTCCAGAAAGTTTGGATGAGTTCACAGATCCACCAACAATGTGTCCCAGATTTCCTACATCTCTTCCAAAATTGATCATTGTCCTTTCTGAACATATTGGCCAGTCTGAAAGGTGTGAGGTGGAATCTCAGAGACGCTTTCTAATAAGTAATGATTTAGAGCAATTTTTCATATGACTATGAATCACTTTGATTTCCTCAACTGTAAATTGCCTTTGCATATCTTTTGACCATTTGTCAATTGGGGAATGGCTTGTTTTTTAGAAAATTTGACTCAATTCTCTGTATATTTCAGAAATGAGTCCATTGTCAGAAATACCAGTTGTAAAAATTGTTTCCCAATTTGCTGCATTTCTTTTGATCTTGGTTACAGTGATTTTTGTCTGTGCAAAAGCTTTTTAATTTAATGTATTCAAAATGATCTAGTTTTTTTTAATGATGTTCTCCATCTCTTCCTTGGTCATAAACTGCTTCCCTTTCCATAGATCTGATAGGTAAAGTACTCCTTGAGCTTCTAGCTTACTTATAATATTGTGTTTTTAATGTCTAGAACCTGTAACCATTTGTATCTTATCTTGGTATAGGGTGTGAGGTGTTGGTCTAAATCAAGTTTCTTCCATACTAACTTCCAATTTTCCCAACAATATTTTTTTTTTATCAAAGAGAGAGTTTTTATCCCAATAGCTGGAATCTTTGGGTTTATCAAACAGCAGATTACTATAATCATTTCCTGCTGTTGCACCTAATCTACTCCACTGATCCACCATTCTTTTTCTCAGCCAATATCAGACAGTTTTGATGAATCCTGCTTTATAATACAATTTTAGATATGGTAAGGCTAAGCCACCTTCTTCTGCACTCTTTTCATTGAATCCCTGGAAATTCTTGACTTTTTATTTCTCCATGTGAATTTACTTGCAACTTTTTCCAACTCATAAAAGTAATTTTTTGAAATTTTGATTGCTAGGGCAGATTTCCTCATAGTTTTTTTTTTAAAAAACATAGGAATCCCTCAGAAGCCTTTGTCTAGCTATATTTATAATATTACAAATTAAAATCTTTTAGTTTGGTGATTAAAAAATTGGGTGTTTGAAAGGATTTTGAGATCTACCCTGCATAGCCCGCCCTTTCCCCCTCATCCCAGTATGCCTGAATCTCACTTTGAAAATAAGAAAATAGAGGCATTGCCATTTCTTATGAGGAGGATTGACTTGAAGAAGTCTCCAATGGAATCCAATGTATTCAGTTGTCCAAGTTTCTAAATTTGTAATTAGTTTTCAGCATATGATGAGGGTCTATAAATAGGAAAGTACTGGAAAATACTTTCTTTAAAAAAATCAACTCTAGGCTCCCCTAGGTGGTGTAGTGGATAAAGCACTTCCTTGGAGTCAGGAGTACCTGGGTTCAAATGGGGTCTCAGACAATAATTACCTAGCTGTGTGGCCTTGGGCAAGCCACTTAACCCCATTTGCCTAGCAAAAAACTAAAAAAAAAAAATCAACTCTAAAATCCTAAGAGAAACTCAGTTTTTGTCCACAATATAGTGGAGAGTGCAAAGAACTAAGGCACATTTCTAGCTCCAGTCCTTTCTGTGTGGCCTTGGGCAAGCCACTTAACCCCATTTGCCTTGCAAAAATCTAAAAAAATGAATCAACTCTAAAATCCTAAGAGAAACTTCAGTTTTTGTCCACAATATAGTGGAGAGTGCAAAGAACTAAGGCACATTTCTAGCTTCAGTCCTTTCTAGTTATGCAACTTTGGGTGGGTCACTGACTCTAAATTCATTTATCTCCATTAAAATGTAAGTACCTTGAGAGCAGCAACTGTTTTTCACTAAAACTCTCTATCTCTAGCACCTAACACAGTGCCTTAGGCATAGTAGGGACTTGGGAGCAATGTTCAGAAATGGTTGCTTCTTGGTTAGAACAAGCATTTGGGGTCTATTTTTTTTTAATCATTTCAATTATATTCAACTCTTGATGACACCATTTTGGAGTTTTCTTGGCAAAGTTACTGGAGTGGTTTGTCATTTCCTTCTCCAGTTCATTTTGCAGATGTAGAACTGAGGTAAACAGGTCACTTGGCCAGAGTCACACAACTGGTTTCTGAAGCAAGATTTGACTTCATAAAGATGAGTGGTCCTTATTCCAAGCCTAGGTGTCTATTATACCACACAAATGTAAAATGAAAAAGTCTCTGCCTTCAGTGAACTGAAATTCTATTGAGAGAGGTAGTGGAATAGAATATGTAGGATAGACTACTGGATCTGAACTCCATAAGACTAAGTTCAAATCTGGCCTCAAACACTAGCTGTGTAGACTTAGGCAAATCACTTTACTTTGTTTGTCTCAGTTATTCATCTGTAAAATGAGCTGAAGAAGGAAATGGCAAAACACTTCCATATTTTTGTAAAGAAAATCCCAAATAGGGGCAGCTAGGTGGCTCAGTGGATACAGCATTGGCCCTGGAGTCAGGAGGACCTGAGTTCAAATCCAGCCTCAGACCACTTAATAATTACTTAGCTGTGTGACCTTGGACATGTCCCTTAATCCCATTGCCTTACCAAAAAAAAGAAAGGAAAAAAGAAAATTCCAAATGAAGTCAGGAAGAGTTGAGCACAACTGAAACAAATGAACAAGAACAATTTGAGAAGACAGAGCTCCAACTATAAAACAAATGTGAAAAGACTATCCTTCCTCTTTCTGAGGACTTCTAAGTCCTATGTGCTGGTTCAATTCCTTGCATTCAATAAGAATGGTCATTTCCCAAAGTCTCCCACAGTCTTCATTGCTTTATTTTCTCTATCTTGATCTCATTTTCTCCCATAGTTTTAATTATTGCTTCTCTGCAGATGGTTCCAGTACCTATTTTTTAAATAGCCCTTATCACTTTCTTGAACTGCAATACTGCATTCAACTGACTATACTGAAAAACTCTACTTGGATGTCCCCATTCTCTGGTATTTTTATTTTTTTAGCTGATCTCATCCATTGCCATTCCCAGTCTGTCATTTATTTGCAATCCATCTCTATCTATTGACTTCCCTGCTTACTACAATCACTTGATATCATCCCTTAAAGCAATCATCTTACAATTTACCCATTTTATGACTAAGCTTTTTGAGAATGAAATGTACATTAGATGTCTTCCATTCTTCTCTGTTCAATCTCTCCTGAACCCTCAGCATGCTGGCTTTTTTGATATCATGATTCAACTGAAAATAATTTCTCCAAAGTTGCCAAGGACAGGATATCTTTGTATAATACTCATCCTTTTTGACTTTTCACAACATTTGACACTGCTAATGAACTCTATTCTTTCTTTTCTGGATTTTCCTGCTATTTAATCCCTCTTGTTCTCTGCTTATCATTCCTGAATGTACTTTGCTGGTATTTCATCCATGTCATTCCCAATAATCATGGATGTCACTCAAGGTTCATTTCTGTGTCTTTTTTCTTTTATCACTTCATCATGAAGTTATTGGTGATCTCATCAATTCTCCTAAATTCAGTCAACATCTCTGAACAGATGATTGCTAGATTCATATTCCCAATGTCAGGAACTATCCTGACCTCCTGTCCCACTTCAGATGGCTTATGGACATAGAGAAGCGAATATCTCATTAGGATTCCACCAAACTTCTTAGCTCTTCCTGTCATATTACAGTTGAAGGTGTCAACATCCTTTTTAGTACCACAGGTTTAGAACACTGGTGTTATCCTTTATTCCTTCCAGTCAGTCACTCCACATATTCAATCTGTTTCCAAATCTTGTACTTTATATCTTCACAACATTTGGTCTATAAATCCCACTCTTTCCATAAGTTAAGCATGCCCCTAGTGCAGAAACTCATTAGTTCTCTATTGCAACAGCCCGGGAGTGGATATCTCTAATCTACTCTCTAATATTTTTGTCAAAAACATTTTGTCAAAAATATTTAAAATCATATAAATCAAGGTCTGACTATGTCATACACATAGACTTTCATTTAATAAACTCTAAACAGAGACTATTACTTCCACATTTCTTAAATATAAAGTCCTTTTTTTTTTTAGGTTTTTGCAAGGCAAACGGGGTTAAGTGGCTTGCCCAAGGCCAGGCAGCTAGGTAATTATTAAGTGTCTGAGAGCAGATTTGAACCCAGGTACTCCTGACTCCAGGGCCGGTGCTCTATCCACTGCACCACCTAGCCGCCCCAATATAAAGTCCTTTAATTTGAATTATGTTATTGATCAGTCATTTTCAGTAATGTTCTACTCTTCAATATCCCATTTAGAGGTTTTCTTGCAAAGTCATGGGAGTTGTTTTCCATTTCCTTCTCTAGATCTTTTTACAAATGATGGAACTGAGACAAACAGAGTAAGGTGACTTATTTGGTGTCATACAGATTGTGACTGAGGTTGGTCTTGAACTCAAGACCTCCTGACTCCAGTACAAGTTCTCTATCCACTGTGCCATCCAAAATTGAACCTTTCATGCCATATATATATATATGTATATATATATACATATATATATATATATATATATATATATGTATTCAAATTCTGCCTTTAGCAGGATACTTTCTCAAAACCCCCTATTCCCATTCCAGGTAACAGGACCTTCCTATGAGATTATTCTCTTAGATTTGCCAAACTGATTTACATATTATCTCCCTATTAAGACAAGAGCTCCTTGAGGAGACGGGCTGCTTTCTTGGGTTTCTTTCCATCATTAGTTCAACACCTGATGCATAGTAACAGGTCAATAAATTTATTAACTTGTCTAACATGTCAAACACAACAGGTCCAAACTCAAACTCAGCACTGACCCCCTAAAGCTGCAACTTCTCTTTATGGAATTGCACATGAGATGGAATTGAATGGTAGCTCCAGCTTCCTTCTCAGTCATTTCTTTAATTGCATGGAAGTACTTGTTATCTTTGTTTTATGCCCTTCCATTCAAAGATCATCAAGGCAGGGGGACAAAATAAAGAGTTGAAAATTTGCATACCTCCACCTTCTGTCCTCCATCATTATCTTAATATCTTTTGGTGATTCTCTTTTCTCTCTCCCTAACACACACATATGCACGTGTGCACACACACACACACACACACACACACACACACAGACCCATTTTAAACCTTTTTTTTATTTTTAACTTTCCTTGTCAATCCTGGTCCGTTTTGTTTTTTGATTCATAGTATTCATATCATGTTCATAGTACATATACATAGTTCATACTATTCCAGTAGAACCATAAAATGTTTTTGTTTTCATACTTTGTTAGGCATCCTTGCTTCCTTTTCTTCATGTATTTTTTTTAAAATTTAAGTTTATCATTGAGTTCCTTATGTATGAAGTTTTTTTTAAATCCTTCTTTACTTTTCTACTCAAAACTATTTCTCAAATATTCTAAGTTTCTTGAGATCTCTTAGCCTTTCTTGTGCTGACCTATACAACTTTGGATCATGGGATACTGGCAAACCTTTTTCTGAATACTTGAAAACTTGTTCTCCTCAATTCTGTGATTTCTGGCAGACCATGGTTGGCTTTTCCTTCCTTCCCTATCAAAAATTCCAGGAGAGAGTGCTCTTGTTCATTATATTTTCCATTATTTCAACCACATTTACCCATTTCTACTTGATGGGGAAGATCACTTTTTAGAAATTAAAAACGGTTCCTCCTTTTTTCTTTAAAAAACTATTGTTAAAGAAAATCAGTAAATTACTATTTATTGCACTTGAAGCACGGGAGGTGCTTCAGCAGAAATTTGGGCAACTAGAGTCTCTCATCATTCTGTCATGTTCTACTGTCAGGTTTGTGAAATTTTCCAAACGCTTGATCTAGTTCCTTTTTATTTAATGTAGTCTGTGAAATCCTCAGATCACAGTATTTTTCTGTTACAATTTTTATTGATTATCCCCTGAATTCTTTCCACCATCTTTCACTCTCACAAGTTTATCTTCTAAGAGAAACTGTTGCCCTCCTCAACTCAACCTTTTTTTCCTACTTTATTGTTCTTGAATAAAATGCAGATGTTTGACATGGGTCTCATTCCATCCAGTGTCTCTGATTTATACAATCAAATTTGTCTTCTGGAACCTCCAAAAGTTCTAATTTGCCTTATTCTTCTTATTACCACTTATAGCTAGAAGAGATCTTTCACATCAAAATCTCTATCAATAATTTCTAATGTTTACATGTTGTTTTATGGTTTGAAAAGGGATTTATAATATTTTCTTATTTGATCCTCACAACAACCCTGTGAAGCAGGTGCTATGATCATGTCCACATTATTGATGAAGAAACTGAAGTAGCACTTAAGTGATTCAATCTGGATCTAAGAAAGGATTTGAATTGAGGCTTTTTTGTTTTGACAGATGGGTAGATTATATGAATATGTTTTAAATGCATGAAATAAAATTCATAGTATTATAAAGGATAATAATTATACTGAAATATAAAAATCATTTTTTCAAGTTCACAGATTTCCTGAAAGATATCTACAAACCACTTAAGATTCCAGATACCTGGCCAATAGTATATTCACTTCATCATCTGGATACCTATAACAAGTTATATTTTTGAATTGGCTTATATGTCATATGTGCCCTACAATAATGTAAGCTCCTTGAGGATGAGCACAATTTTGCTTTTCAACTTTGCATATCTATTGTCTTACAGCACAATGCCTTTGCTGTTCAGTTGTTTTTTAGTCATGTCCTCCTCTCCATGACCCCACTTAGAATTTTCTTGGCAAAGATAGTGGAATGGTTTGACATTTCCTTCTCCAGTTCATTCTAATATAAGGAAACTGAGATAAGCAGCGTTGGGTGACTTGCCCAGGTCACACAACTAAATGTGTAAGATTTAAACAGATGTGAACTCAAGAAGATGAGTCTTTCTGACCCATTTTATCACTTAACTATCCACAAGGTCTTAGATATGCTATACAAATGAAAGAAGGAGTTGGAGTTAAGGTTGGTCCTTAATTATCACTTAATCTTTAGCAAAAAGGACTGGACACCAGGGTGCCTGAATGATATGGGAGGAAAATCATATCCACAAAGCCAAGGATTTCCACAGCATCCAGACCTTCAAAACAAGTTCTGTTTCCTATAAAATCAGGCATGGGGTGAAATGATTCAAAGTAATGGAAGTGAGAAGGATGTCTTTTCACTATACTCTTCTCACTATAATAAACATAATGCTCATGTCATGTCATGTCATCATATATGTGAAGCTATGGCCCTCTTTGATATCAAGGATGAACAAATCTAATCTATTATGAGGTTTAAAGTCCTGATTCACAGGAATTAGTATATAAAAAAAGATTAAAATATTCATGAAATTAAACATAGACTACCAAGAGAATAAGTATACAAAAATAATTCTGAATTTGAGTAAAATTCCATTACAATGCTGTCAGATGTGGGGTGGTAGTGGGAAGTGTTGGGGAAGGGGAAAAATCTCCATGAAATATTTTCCCATGACTATAATTTCTATTTTTGGATCAATATTTCAAAGATAACTTTAGAAAAAATAAAATGGAAAATATTTATATCAACTTATTCATTTAAAATTGACTTATTAATTGATTTTAGGACTTCAGAGGATTATAAGACTGACACAATTTGATGACAAAAATATCTTAAATATTAGAAAAATCAAGACACCTCAGCTTTTATGTAGTTTCCTGAAATTCAGTTTGATGTCAGTACTGTAAGAATCACAATCAATAATAAGCTTTCTCAGGTACCTCCTACCTAAGCTGTATTTTCACTTGTAAGAATCAGAAATTATCCATCTATCTACCAGTCTGTCTGTCTGTCTAGAAATGTATATATGACATTTTTTCACTAATATTCCTCATATGTAAGATATACAATATGTAAATATTTGTACTAATTTGTGATATATGTATAGAGAAATTACATATATATATATATATATATATATATATATATACACACATATACGTCACATATGTCACAGCATCAATTCTTTTTCAGTTCTTCCCTCCAGTGAGGTATTTAAAGCAGCAAAGGGAGATTATTCAAGACTGTCAGATGTGGGGTGGTAGTGGGAAGTAGTCAGCCTGGATCAATGTCAGTCATTTTGACTATGGTCTTGGCAATGGACTTTGATGATTCTGGAGGGAAAAGTGAGGCTGTTAACATTGTACTGCTCTGTTCACTTGAATCCAATTTTCAAACCAGTTAAGATAGTACCTTCATGATGTCATTCGTCCTCTTTCAGAATGAGGGCCAATATGAAAAATTGCTCTAAATCATTAATTATTTGATAAATGCAAATCAAAGCTTCTCTGAGGTACCACCTCACACCTCTCAGACTGGCCAATATGGCCAGAAAGGATAATGATCATTGTTGGAAAGGTTGTGGGAAATCTGGGACACTATTACACTGTTGGTGGAGCTGTGAACTCATCCAACCTTCCTGAAGAGCAGTTTGGAACTATGCCCAAAGGGCAACAAAAATGAGCAGACCCTTTGACCCAGCAATACCACTACTGGGTCTATACCCTGAAGAGATGATGAAAAAGGGTAAGAACATGTACAAAAATATTCATAGCAGCCCTGTTTGTGGTGGCAAAGAACTGGAAATCAAGTGAATGTCCATCAACTGGGGGAATGGCTTAGCAAACTGTGGTATATATATGTCATGGAACACTAGTGTTCTATTAGAAACCAGGAGGAATGGCAATTCAGGGGAACCTGGAGGGATTTTGATTGATGTTTAGTGAGATGAAAAACACTGTATGCCCTATCAGTAACGTGGAGGTGATGATCAACCTTGATGGATTTGCTCGTTCCATCAGTGCAACAATCAGGGACAATTTTTGGCTGTCTGCAGTGGAGAATACCATCTGTATCCAGAGAAAGAACTGTGGAATTTGAACAAATTTCAAGGACTATTCCTTTTAATTTAGAAAAAAAAGCAGATATCTTATTGTCTGATCTTGTTATCTCTTATACTTTTTGTTTCTTCCTTAAGGATATGATTTCTCTCTCATCACACTCAATTTGGATCAATGTACAACATGGAAACAAAATAAAGACTGACAGACTGCTTTCTGTGGCGGGGGGGAAGTAAGATTGGGAGAAAAATTGTAAAACTCAAATAAAATCTTTAAAAAAAAAAGAAAATGATGGTCAAACAAGGTAATCTTTAAATATATATATTTAGATATAAATACATATATATTATATAAATATATATTTAGGTACAAATTTATATATATGCATCTGCATATATATGCACATATATACATATATATATATATATACATACATATTCAATTATTTCAATCATGTCCAACTCTTTGTCACTGCATTTGAGGTTTTGGGGTTTTTTTGGCAAAGATATTTGAATGGTTTGCCATTTCCTTCTCCATTTCTTCTATAAATGACAAACAGAGGCAAACTAGGATAGATGATTTTCAAAATGGTCATACAATGTTAAAAGGGAATGTTCCTCCCTTGGTATATAAGTCTAAGGAAAACCTCCAAATAACAGTTCTAGAACTAACCTTTTCAGCATAAGTATAATGTGAGCAATTGTGATATTATGAACAATTTTGATATATCAGATATTTAACCTATGTTATGACTATTATGGCAATTTCTTAACATGTTAGTGGCTTAATTTAAACATTTTACAACTTTGAAATCTCTTCTATTAATAAAACTAACTCAAGGAATGTTAAAGGGAATATCACAGGAAAATAACATGATACCTACATAATAACATTATAGTACCCCAAAACCAATACATCCTAATTCAATTAAGCAATGCAGACCTTTATTTTGATAGTAAAATGATTCAGTTATATGCTTTGACTGTTAAAATTGCCTCAGACATACCAAAAAAAGTTCCAATTTTGGGAATGCTTGTTAAATTTTAAAATAGCTATTAAATATCTTCACTGAAATGTTTATAAATTTACTCTATACCTTGCTCCAGTACCTCCCCCAATGAAGTCTTCAGCTTCAGTATTTCATCAGCAAGACCAAGAGAAAAGCTGAAGAAAAGTCAGGTCCAAAAGGAGAAATTCTCTGTTTATTCTTCAGATTAATATTAAAAGAAAAGAAATTTTTCTCTGGGTTTCTTCCACATGAAAATGCTTTAAATTGTTTTCTGCAAAGTAGAGGTAACTCTTGATGTTGTGATTATCATTACTATAATATTTGTCCCTTAAAATTGCTTCAATAAGAAGAACCAAATGACAATGACCCAAGTTCCAATTTCTTAATAGGCAATTAACTTCTACTTTAGTTAATCTCTCATTTGTTTTTATCTCCCCATCCCACGAGATTACAAGTTCCTTGAAGGATGAAAAGGTTCTGTTTCTATCCCTGGATCCCTAGTCACAACAGCCAACACAATGCCCTGCAAATGTTCAAAGAAATGTCTGCTGAGTGGGATTTTACCAAAAGAAAAAAAAACAGGTTAGGAGTGAGATTTATCACGGTCTATTCTTGTTGCCTCTAGGATTTGGGGTAACCAAATACAGACAGAGATTTGGGGGTAACCAAATAAAGACAGACATCAAGGGCCACTGAAAGACAAAGGAGTTCACACTCTCTCTGGGATTTTAAAACTGCTCAAGATTTTATTACAAATTATTACAAAGCAATCTGGTTAAAACTTTTCCTCCTCCTGAAGGGTCAACAATGAATTTAGGGCAAAAGGCTCGTCAAGGTTTCTTGGTAGACAAGGACAGAGAGGAGGAGATAAAGAGAAGGAGGGATGCAGACAGTCAGGGAGAGCTGACTGGGGCAGAGAGAAGGAGGCCTGGCCCTGGAGTGAAGGTCCAGCTTAGTTTTTACTGCCTTGCCCCTTACCTAGGCACGGAGGGCAACTGTCCCCTCAGGTGACTGAAACCAGGTAAAAGGAAGAAGGCTGGGCATTGAAATGAGGAGACAGGACACAAATTTTACATTAAACAATTTACATCTCAAGAGCAAAGAACCTTTCACACCCTTAACAAGATTCCCAGATTGAAAGATTATAGAATTAGTTTTTTGATTGTAATTTTTTCTACAATCATAATTCTCTCATATTTCTCTGCATCATTCTAAGAAGGGCAGGTAAGTGGTACAGTGGATAGAGTGCTGAGCCTGGAGTGAGGAAGCTTTATCTTCCCGAGTTCACGTCTAGCCTCAGACACTTAGGAACTATAATGAACCTGGGCAAATTATTTCACCCTGGTTACCTCGTCTGAAAAATGAGACGGATAAGGAAATAGCCGACCACTGCAGTCTCACTGCAAAGGACCCAAGTGGGGTCATGAAGATACAGACAAGACTGAAACAAATAAGCAGTAACATCTCTGAGAAGGTTAAAATATTGGTGAGATCATGAACAAAAAATCAGTAGAAATATATGTCAGTGGGAAGAAAACAATTCAGGAGTCAGGGAAATCTTAGTTCAAATGCTCCTCTATTACTATTACTACTACTACTACTACTACCACTACTACTACTACTACTACTGCTGCTGCTGCTACTATTATTACTACTTCTATTACCAATACTACTACTATTTCTACTACCACCACTATTACTATTATTACTACTACTACCACTATTACTATTACTACTACTACTACCATTACCACTATTACTACCACTACCACTACTATTACTACTACTACCACTATTACTATTAAATTACTACTACTATTACTATTACTACTACTACCACTACCACTATTACTACTACTACTACTACCACTATTACTATTACTACTATCACCACTATTACTATTATTACTACTACTACCATTACCACTACCACTATTACTTTTACTACTACTACTACTACTACTATTACTACTACCACCATGATTACTATTACTATTACTACTACTACCATTACCACTATTACTACTACTACCACTACTATTACTACTACTACTACTATTACTATTACTTTACTACTACTACCACTACTATTACTACTACTACCACTACTATTACTACTACTACCACTACCACTATTACTACTACCACTACTACTACCACTACCACTATTACTATTACTACTACCACCACTATTACTATTATTACTACTACTACCACTACCACTACCACTATTACTATTATTACTACTACTACCACTACTATTACTACTACCATGATTACTATTACTATTACTACTACTACTATTACCACTATTACTATTACTACTACTACTACTACTACCACTACTATTACTACTACCATGATTACTATTACTATTACTACTACTACTATTACCACTATTACTATTACTACTACTACAACAACTACTACTACTATTACTACTACTACTACCACTACCACTACTACTACTACTACCACTATTACTATTACTTTACTACTACTACCACTACTATTACTACTACTACCACTACCACTATTAATATTACTACTACTACCACTATTACTACTACTTCTACTACTACTACTACTACTACTACTACTACTACTACTACTACTACTACTACTACTACTTCTATTACTCCTCTAACTCCTAGACTATTACTACTGCTTCCCCTAAACTATTCCTAGTGTTTCAGTAAATTAAAAAAATAATTCCATAGCTAGGTAAAATTCCACTATAATAATGTCAAAATGGGGGGGGGGAACAAAATGATTTCTAGATTCAACTCCCTTTTTAGAGCAATATGCTTTACAACAAAATCATAGGAAAACCAAAATAAATGATAATTATTTATTCATAATCTCTAACATTGAGGCCCAAATAAATTACTTATTATGGCCTCCTAGGATGATGGGAACATGACCCACTAGCCTAACTCATTATTTTCTGAATAAAGAAACTGAAGACCATACATAAAGTTATGTGATATGTCTAATGTCACATAGGCAACAACATGCAATGACAAGAGTGAAAGTCAAACAATTTCACTTTAAAAAATTTTCATTTTTTTCCAGTGAGCTAACCAGAATTTGCTAATAAATTATATTATTTCTTGAGCCAGTGTCAATGTCTGTATTATGGCATCCAGAATTTTTTTGTTGTCATATACTTTTCTTAGGACTTTATTGATTATCACATCTAATTTTAACTTTTTGAAGGGAAGAAACTGAGCCCAGCAAGATACAGTGATTTCTTAACTTCCTGCAAACTGTGAAAGGCAGAGTTGTGCTTTCATTTTGGTTTGTTTCATTCCAAACACAGTGTCCTTTCTGTATTACCATGCTGTCTTCTTTTACATAAAACATCCATAGATACACAAAGAGAAGTTCTTGGTCTATGGATTGAATTAAATGGCTTCTGAGATTGGGTCCAAATTTGAAATTGTTAAAGGATCTATTTTCATTATGCCTTTAGATTTTTCAATGCATGAGTGGTTGTCTGTAGCTACATGTTACAAAAAGGCTTAGACATCTGGGTGTTCAATCAATTTAGACAACAAATTGGTTAATCCAGGGCAAAACAGGTCCATTTCAATGAAAGTTCCTTGAATCATTTATTGGCTTTCTAGACTGAAAAATTTAAACAGACATTTAACAGATGTATAGAGACCTATATAAAAGTAGAATATTGTTTCTAGTCTAACTATAATAGAGAATCACAGTGGGCCAAGGTGTGAACCATGAGTTCAAGCCAGTTGAATAGAACATAACCAGGGATTAGAGTAAACAAGTGTCCTGAAACTGAAATAAAGATGGTAAAATAAGTCTGAAAAGAATGATAACTTCTTCTAGGAGAATAGATTTTTTCTCAGCACTTACAGAGGAACACTGCATGAATTATTACTCTGAGACTAGCACCATCTCCCCTTACTATTTTTTTTGCCTTTTGTAAAGCAATGGGGTTAAGTGACTTGCCCAAGGTCACACAGCTAAGTATTAAGTGTCTAAGGTTAGATTTGAACTCAGGTCCCTCCTGATTCTAGAGTCCATGCTTTATCCACCGCACTACCTAGCTGCCCCTCCCCTTACTATTTCAACCTTCAGGGGTTTGAAATGTGGGGGGTTGGTGTAGGGGAGAGGAAATTCTGTTGTTTGTTTAAGTAAACAGCTAGGTGGCACAGTGGATTGAGCATTGGAGTTGGATTCTAGAAGAGCTGAGTTCAAATCCTGCCCAAGATATTTATTAGTTGCATGACAATGAAATAGTCACATAATCTATATGTAATAATAATACCTATATCATAGCATTGTCAAAAAGCATCAAATTTGATAAGATATGCAAATTGCTTTGCAAACTTAGAGATTGGTAGTTTTCACTATGGTGAAACTAGTACCGCAGAGTTCGTTGGCTGTTTTTTAGTCAAACTTCTCAGAGTCTGCTGGAGGTTCTATTATTTTACAAAGAAAAGGGGGAAAGATTATTTCTTCAGGTAGTTTCACATTACTAGGAACCAATTTTCTTTCTTTAACAAATGTTAAATCCTAAGTTACATTATGTGTTCACAGACTCCTTAATTTGGGCATTGATAAAAAGAAGAGAAAGTGATTTTTGTATCCGTTTAGAGAAATATGAAAAGAAAAATCAAAAGAATTTAAGCATATTAACAGAAGTCCATTATAAGACTCAGATGTTCTCAAGTTTCAAATCTATATTTATCCAAAATTCATTTTAAAACATTTTAGAACCTAAATTGACTACATTATCCTTTTCTAACTAAAAGGTGAAAAAAGGTGAAAAAAAACATAAAAATGATAGCATTTATTTCAGAGTGATTTTTGATTAGTTGAAAGTATTCCTTTGCTAATTCTATTTCATTTTAGAAATCATACTTTAATATATATTTATATTATTATTTGCAAAATAATATATTAAACTACATATATATAATTAAATAATATATAATCACATTATTAAATTTTATAATATAGTAATACCTATTTAGATTTAAATAGCTCTATTATCATTCCTCCACATCTACATTACTACTCTTACCATATCTTTTTTCTCAAATAATAAAAAAATTCAATGTATAATCTAGTTCAATACTGATACCAATGATCAATTGCCTTAGGCATCTCATTCTTCTCAATTACACTATATGCAATCTCTAGCTGTATTTGGATATATTATTCACCCTCCCATGCTCAGATAATAAAAAGGATTTTCAACAATGTAATCTACAATGGCTGGTTGGCACAGTGGATAAAATAAGGCACTGAGGCTAGACTATGTGAATTGATGTTCCATCTCTTAAAAGATCCTAGCTATGGGAATTGGGCAAGTTACCTCTCTATCCTTCAACATTGAGATCTCATTTTGCAAATTAGCTGCTAATCTGCACTGATCATTCAAGTTACTGGAGGTATCTACTATGTACAAGGCAAATACAAAGATAAAAGATAGTTCATGATCTCAAGGAACTTTTAGTCTAATGGAGAGTCCCACATTGCAATAAAAATCACAGATTCATCATTTTCTGACAGCCCTTCCATCAAAAATGGTGCCAAGATAAGACATAACAATGGCAAAAAAAAAAAATCCTCAATCTTTCACCATCTGACTTGATAAATAAACATCTATTTATATATGCATTCAACTCTTTCCAATTTATTCCAAGAACCAAATAAATCTTTGAAAAGGAAAAAGTAAACACTCTCTTGGGGCTATCTTTGTTTACAGTATTTTGAGCATGACCCAACATGGTAATGATTTAAAAGGAAACAAAGCTCATGTTTGCTAATTCTCCTTGAGTTGTCACCTTTTATTCAAGAGTTCAGAAAAATATTCCTAAACCCAAAATGCTTTCATTTCTGCTACTGGTTTACATGATGTAGGTCAAATAATAGTAATAACTCCCAAAGACTTGTTTCATCAAAAAAAAAATGAGAAAACTTATTTTTCCCCCATGTAATGCTCTATAGAAACATTAGCTCATCATAGACAAACAACTTCTTGAGGCCAGCACCCAGATGATGAGGACTAGCTTTCTAATGAGGCAGCCTCTTCTTACCTTAGGCAGCTAGTGTTTCCTTGATAACATTACGGTAGATTTACTGAGAAGAAACAGAAAACATATAAAGGATGATTTTATCAATCATTTTTCTATAGGGAGCTCTTAGGATGAGTATTCATTTTGGGTGGAGAGGGAAGGATAGGATAATGACTATTTTTTTTTTACATTTTTGCAAGGTAAATGGGGTTAAGTGGCTTGCCCAAGGCCACACAGCTAGGTCATTATTAAGTGTCTGAGACCAGATTTGAACCCAGGTACTCCTGACTCCAGGGCTGGTGCTTTATCCACTGCGCCACCTAGCCACCCTGATAATGACTATTTTCAAAAAGCTTTTTAGATTAGAATTTTTCTTAAACTGTATCTGTTAATCTGAACATAAGTATATTTGAAAGAGGAAAAGAACCATGCATACAAAAATATTTAGAACAATTCCTTTTGTGGTGGCAAAGAATTGGAAATTGAGGGGTTACCCATAAGTTTGTAATTGGTTGAACAAGCTACAGTATATAAATCTTATAGAACACTAATGTGCTGTAAGAAATCATAAGTGACCTGACTTTAGAAAAGTATAGAAAGACTTTCATGAACTGATGGAACCGGGAAAACTTTATACACACTAACAGCAACACTGTGAGATGATCAACTTGATTGACACAATTCCCCTCAGCAATTTAATGATCAAGCACAATCCTCTGTATGGACTTTGAATGCAGAGTAAAGCATAATATGTTCACTTTTTAAAAACTTCTTTTATGGTTCCTTCCTTCCTTCCTTCCTTCCTTTCTTTCTTTCTTTCTTTCTTTCTTTCTTTCTTTCTTTCTTTCTTTCTTTCTTTCTTTCTTTCTTTCTTTCTTTCTTTCCTTTGTCTTTCCAACTTGAATAATGTAGAAATATATTAAACACAAATAAACATGTACAATCTATATCAGACTTTTTGCTGCTATGGGGGGGGAAGGAAGGGTAGTGGAAAAATGTGGAATTCAAAAGCTTGCAAAAGGATGAATGTTGAAAAACTATCTTTGCACATAATTGGAAAAAAAACAAAAAAGAGTACATTTTAAGTTTCTGATTTTCACAGATTCCAATGGCAGATAGTTGCCACAGTGAATAAAGAATTAGACCTGAATCAGGAAAAATCTAGTTCAAATATTACTTCAGACATTTAGTAAAGGTGTAACCTTGGGTAAGTTACTTAACTTATCTGCCACAGTTTTTTTCAACTACAAAATGAGCACCATGAGAACCACTTCCTCCTAGGAATGATATCAGTATCAAATGAGATAATATTTTAAAGCATTTACTATTGCTCCTGGCAAATAGTAGACAATTATGAAATGCTTGGTCCTTCCCTTTCTTCCCTTCTTGAACTCAATCTTAAAAATTAAAATTATGTAAGGAATTGTCCACTGTAACAATCATCAAGGAATTCTCAAATTTCCTGATATACCCAAAATGGACCCTTTTGTCATAGCACAAGAGCTGTTTATTTTCATGGAAACAAATTTAACATCCATCCATTAATCTTATTAAGAGTTGACTATGGGAATAACATTGCCCCAGATTATGGTTTAGTTAAAAAAACCTTGTTCTAATGGTGACAACAACTCAGTAAAGGGTTAAATACCAATATAGAAAACAATTACACAATATTCAGTAAGTGCACTATGAGTTGCAAAGAAATTTGTATTTCATTGGCATGGTTCATAAACACCTAACTAGTTGTATAATCCTGGGCAAAAAAATTTACCTTCTCTTAACTTCAGTTTCCACATCTTAAAAATGGAGTAATAATAGTAATGATTTACAATTTGGTATTGAAATAAGTGAAATTTTATATATATATATATATATATATATATATATATATATATATATGTAAAATTCTCCAGCCACACTAAAGAACTGCTATAAGTGGTGAAAAGTGCCTACAATATAATTCTAATCTGCATCCAACTCCAATTTGGATGTTATGTGCATTGAACATTGGGTTTACAAGTTAGAAGACTGGCTCAAATCCTTCCTTTCATTCTGATTGCCTGAGTGACTCCCTCTTGGTAATACAATCTCTCTGGAGTTCCTGGGGTTCAGTTCCACAACTGTTCAAGGAGAGGGTTGAACAACATAACCCCTGTGATTCCTTCTATCTCAAAGTCTTATAGGAGAAATCCATGGGAAGAATGCTACTGATCATAGAGGTAGAATGGATGAAGGAAAGAATTAAATAGCATACTAATGAATAACAGAAATGATATTCACTGTTACCTTTCTTCACTGATTATAACTGTATAACAATTTATCAGAAAAGAGTTTTAGAAACTGTTCTTGCAACTCAAAGAAAGGGTACAATGGATAACCAAAGATATTACTGCTAACTATACATACATGCATGCTTTTGTCTATCAGCTTTTGTGGGTTGACTTGTCAGGGGCCCAATTACAATTATTTTAATTTACAATTTAACTATCAATTAACTGATGATAGTGTCCTCCCCCAACTGACAAAGAGTACAAGTAAATAACTAAGAAAGAATACAGTACACCAGTCTTTGAAAAGAGTTAGGCTTTATTTTCAACCTACTAAAAATAGTCTTAGGCAACTGCCTAACATTAAGGGACATATTTTTGAGAAAACAAACTTGCAGTGATATTTTTTTTATGCCAGAGGATAAATGGTTTTAAATATTTTATAAATGTCATTAAAGTGCCATGATTAAAATTCTCATCACCATTTATCCATTTGATTTATAAATAATTCTAAGAGAAGTATTTTGTGAACAAAGAAGAAAAATAAGGTAAATGGTTAATCTAATAACAGACCAGTTGTGCCTTGGTCAGCAGCATTCTATAGAAAGCTAAGCATATGTTAGGACACTTCCAGACATAAAAGTAATTGTCAAATAAGCAGATTGACCATTTTCCCATTCCTTGAGGATTAAATTTATGACTCAATAGATTCAAGTGGCTTCCTATCACTTTAAGAATCAAATATAAAATTCTCTTTTCATATTCAAAGCCCAAACTAACCCTCCTTTTACAGTCTACTGAAAGCTTAACTCACCTGCAGCCCAAAATCCAGTGACACACCTTCTTGTTATTCCTCAAACAAGATACTCCATCTCCAGACTTAAAGCCTTTTTTACAGATTTCCTACATTCCTGGAATTCTTTCTCTCCTAGCCTGGTTTCAAGCTCCAAGTAAAGTGCCACAATCTACAGGAAGCCTTTCCCAATATATGCTCATTCCAGGCCTTCCCTCTATTGATTATTTCCAGTTTTCCCTGCCCATGGCTTTTTGTGTATCATAGTTTTTTTATGTTTTCTCTCCCATTAGACTGTGAACTTCTTGAGTCACTGCCTTTTGCCTTTCTTTGTATGTTCAACCTTTAGATCAATGCACATAAACTGGCAGAGTAGATAGAGCACCTGCCTTGGAGTCAGGAGGACTCGAGTTCAAATGTGACCAAAGATGCTTGACATTAGCTTTGTGACCTTGGGAAAGTCACTTAACTCTGACTGTCTCACATTCAGGGTTATCTCCAGTCATTCTGATTTATACCTGGCCACTGGACTCAGAAGGCTCTGGAGGAGAATGTGAGACTGATGACTTAGCACAGCACCCTCTCACGAAAATACAATTCACATGCTTATCATGGCATCATCTACTTGATGTCATCTTCGAGAACAAAGGACAAAAATCACTGACTGACTGCTTCTTAGTGTTGGTACCTTTAACTCTGATTTGCTTAGAATAATAGGATATAAAGCATAATTATAGGGGAATATATTCATAAATGATGTCACTTAAAAGACCTCGATGTAAACTTTCCTAAGGAGCCCAATTTCAACCACACTGACATTGAATTGATTTTATTTTATTGCTATCTTTCTTTATACATCAATCACTTAGCTTCCCTAAACCACAAAGATAAAACTTCAAATTACTTCCTGCTTTTCAGTTGACTTTTTGGGATGATGGATGACGATCCTAATGAGGAAATAAAACAAAGATAAGGTATTTTCATTTTTCCATTTTTCTTCTGGTCATCCTCATTTTGCATCAAAGTTTGTCTTTCTAACATAACACCCAACCAAGAAGATGCATTTTACCAGTATTATCTCTAACAGTTTACCAGTATTAACTCTCACAATTTACCAATATTATTCTCACAAAAATGTTGAAAGTGTTATCATGACTCCCATTTTATAGTTGAGGAAACTAAGGCAAAGGTTAATGACTTGCACCAAGGTCACATACCCACACAAAATTTGTAGTAGACCTTGTTCCCAAAATTTTATGACTTTCTCCAGGTCACTTTGGCAACATGACACTAGGAGCAAATCACATACACTTTCCATCGTCAAAGTTCCTATATTTCATAATCTCCACTGAGCATTCACTGAAGAAAGCAAAATGCTTACACCTTCCTAATCAACTCATTATACTTGTCACATCAGATTTCCCAAACTTTTTCACCCACCCTCTGTCCCCTGCCCTCTATCAAGCTAATAACATTTCTTAAAATTTTATTGGAAACAAAACAAAACAAAACTAAGGCTAGATTGCTCACTGTCATGAGGGAGCAAAGGAGAAAAACATGAAACTCAAAATTTTACAAAAAATGAACTTTGAAAACTATCTTTGTATGGATTTGGAAAAAATAAAATTAAAACTAAAACTGTGAAATAGGGGCTATTATAATTCTCATTTTATAGGTGAAGATATTTAAGCTGAGAAATTCAGAGAGAAATCTCATATCATAGAGTTAATGACATGCTGAAGCAGGATTTGGGCTCTGATTCAGACTCTTAAGTCCTGTAGTCCATCCATTACTCCTCTTAGTTATCACCTGGTGACCCATGACAAGTGTCCCCACTTTTCCTTGGGTCAGGGGAATCCCTTAACCAACTCATGTTTTTCACAGATCAATCTCCAGCTAATTTTAGCTATTCTTGTGCCCCTTGTCACCTTATGAACCCCCTTTCCTTTTCAACCCTTTTTTAATCTGATTCCATAATCAAGGAAACTACAAAAAAAGTTTCCCTAGAGATCAAGAATAATCTCTTAAATACAAAAACTGTTCTTTTGTCAGGTCTAATCCTCTGTAATATTCAAATCACTATTGACATTAATAAATTAGATTACATAAATTCGCTCTGTAGCTGGTATTTCTTAAACATGCATAAATGTAACAAAACTAAACAAAAAATATATACCTTCAAGATTATATTCAACTGGGGGAAGTACTCTAGGAAATGGAGCTCAGAAGAAGGGGGAAGGTACTCATTCTGCAGAAATGTGGAAAGTAGTGGGAAAAGTCAGGAGTTGAAGAGTTTCAAAAAGAGCATGAATGGCTCATATTTCCTCATGTGGAAATTAGGGAAAGGAAGTTACCAATAAAAAGAGGGATCAATAGTGCAGAGACATCTTCCATTGCTTGCATCTAATTGGAGAAGAAGTACAAGAACTTAGGAACTGAGTCAAGTTAGAACTAAGTTTGGTTGTGCCACAATCACACCTCATCTGATGCATACTCTTGCCTCTCTCAGAATCTATGAGGTGGTTGCTTCTCTATTCTCCTACTACCTTTCTGAAATCTCCTCAATGTTCTCATTTTCCTCCTCCTGGTCTACGATGTGGTGGTATTTTAAGGCACAATAATAGATGGCTTTAATTTTTTTTTAATGTCACATATTCCTTTTTCAGATTTGTGAGGTCTATGAACTCCTCACAATGGTGTTTTTAAATATCTAAAACAAACCGTACAGGATTATAAAGGAAACAATTTATAAAATTTTATAAATGTCTTATGCAAAAAATGTGGTATTTTATAGTACACTACATAGCATTAAAATAGTGGTACAGTGCATTTACAAATACACTAATAAGGAAAACATTTAAAATGTTTATTATATACATTAAAATAGAAATCACATTTTAAATACACATTAGCCTGAAGTCTGTTACTGTTCACATTCATAATCAAAGGAAATACTAAATTTTAGAGGTGAATTAAAACAGACCTTTTCCCCCCACATTCAAGTTCATGTATTCCATGAAATCTATGTACAGATCAGGTTAAAAATTACAGGTTATATAATGGGACTCTCTCCTCTCTTTGGTGATCTTCTCTGCTGTTCCATTGAACTTCATGCTGTGTGACTTTCAGATCTATCTATTTCTCTGTTGAGTTCCTTTGTTATATCTCTGTCTATTGAATATATCCACCTGATGTCCTTTACCTTATATCTCCTCCATAAGTTTCTCAGTTCTACTGGAAACCATTCCCTTGATCCTAGCCACACCTAAAGGTGCAATCTTAGTGTCACCTTTGATTTCTTCCTCTTATACCATTTTCCGAATGCCATGGATCCTACCTTCCCAATATCTCAGCACCTGTCTCATTTTTCTCCCACTTCTTCTGCCAGTAATCTAGCTAATTGCTTGCATTACCTTTAGAATACACTCTTGTAACATGTGGCCAGTGATTCTGCCTGCCTTTAATTTTCTCTCTTCAATCCCTCTTTCACGTGGCTGCCAAAACAATCTTCCTAAGTAACAGGTCTGGTAACTTGTTCAAAAAACCTCAATTGCTCTATTTTTGCCTCAAGAATGAAATACAAATTCCTTAGGCAGATTTATAAGGTCCTCCACAATCTGTCTCTATCTTACTTTTCTAACTTTATTTCATATTACTTTGATTTTTCACACCCTTAGAGCAGCTGAGCAGGATTACTAACTATTTACAAACTTGACGTGTTTTTTCCTGCCTCAATATATTTATGCAGGATGTTCCAAAATCCTTAGGGAAATTTCAATCTTAGTAGCTTAAAATTTTCAGGACACCCTCTGTTTTAGATGCTCACAAGACCCTTTTGCAAAAGATACAAGTATTATCATAGAGGTTTACAGATGAGACCATTGAGGCTCAAAGGAATTCAGTGATTTGCCCCGAATTATATATTTAGTAAGTGTGAGTCAAGATGTGAATCTGAGTCTAACTTATACATTTATGTGGTGTCTTTAGTTTTATAAGATCTTTTTTCTCACAATAACTTAACAATTAAAGTAGAGTATAAACATTATTACCCAATTTAGATAAAAAGACTAAGTACTAAAAAATAAATTTGCCTTGTCCATGTTCATCCAGTTGTAAAATACTAGAAGCAGGGCTCATTCCCAAATGTTCCAAGCTATTTCTCTTCTTAATGAGTGTTACTGAATTGTATACTTATATTTATTATATATTAAAGTTAATTTGAGTACTAGTGGTTAAAAAACTGCTTCTACTTTCCAGTCATTAGAACATAAGACATAGTATATAGCACAAGACTGTAAATGACAATTAAGTGTCAATTTATAAAATTACAACTTGCAGTAAACCATGCTGCCTAATAAGCTACCCTCCTTACTGACTTAATTTACTGCTGATGACCAGTGTCCTAGTTAAAACTTGAGAATCTTAGACTCCTCCTTTTCCCTCATCCCTTTCATCTGAACAGTTATCAGTATGTACTGACCTTACTTCCATAAGACCTTTCAAATTTGCCTCCCATCTCTTTCAAGTCACAAGTGACCTCAAGTCAGACCCATGTTATCTGTTGTCTAGGCTACTGACACCCATCTAGCAGTCTAGTCAACTTCCCTAAGAATGTATTGATCAGGGGCGGGTAGGTGGCGTAGTGGATAAAGCACCGGCCCTGGAGTCAGGAGTACCTGGGTTCAAATCTGGCCTCAGACACGTAATCATTACCTAGCTGTGTGGTCTTGAGCAAGCCACTTAACCCCATTTGCCTTGCAAAAAACCTAAAAAAAAATGTATTGATCACTCTACTGCCTACATAATCTCCTTTATGCATTGTCTGGATCACAAGTATTCCTTTACTCAAAAAGTCATACTGGAACCCAAATACAAAATAAATCTGCCCTAAAATTGAATCTGTTCAAAATCTAGCACCAATCTGTGCTTGCCCATCTTTGGCAAACACATTGCATTCTTCTCTAATTTTCAGCTAAGTTGTTGTTCCCTCCTCCACCTCCACACCTCTGTCCATCTTGTCACCTACACCAAAAGTAGATTTTCCAAACCCAAGTCTCCCATATCTTCCTGCATGCCTATGTTCCTTCTTTTAAGAAATAATCCCAGGTATTTTTTCCTTAAAACATTCTTTGACCACATTAATTGAAAGTATACTCTCTGCACATCCTCCTCTATTTCAGTCATATATCTTATATTTCATTCAGGTGTAAGATCCTTCTTTTCATGGGTTGTGACATAAACATAAATATTAATGATACCTCACTCAAAGGAAGAACATATGTATTATTTCTCTAATGGCATAAAGTTTCAATCAAATGCTTTTCATCTATAAGAACTTATGAACTCAAAAATGAGTTCACAAGAGACAATTTAAAGTGGATTAACTTTATTAATAATATGTAGTGAAAGGCATTGTTTTCCTTTATTACTGAATAAAACACTTAAAAATATATAGTTTAAATTATAGAGGTTTGAATTGGTAAATACTTATTGTCGCTATAAAATATCTTTTCATCCATTTCAACAGAATGATTACATAAAACTTCTTGGCAACAGCACATTAATTTGATTTTATATACATTTTTTTCCTTTTCTAAGCCTATTCAAATCCTACTGATCCTATAAAGTTTATTTCACTCATAAAACAATATCAGCAAGTTGAGCCAACACTGATCATTCAGTGAAACAATTTATTGGACTAGAAAGCATGGGACTAGGGTTCAGGAAACCTGAGTTCTAGTCAAGTTTTTCTCCAGGATCAGTCATATGTATAAAATTAAAGCATTGGATAAGATCTTCTGTGAGGTGACTTTTAACTTTGAAAACTCCATCATCCTCTTCTCTATCTGGGTTTCACTCTATTCAAATAATTACTCCATTTTATTTCTTCTTTCTAAGCATTATTTCTATTTTAAGAAGCAGTTAGGTGGCACAGTGCAACAACTCAGCCTCCCCAACTCTTTGTGAGACTCTAGGGAAATATTTAACTTGCCTGACTCAGTTTCCCCAACTGTTAAATGGGAATAATTGCTATGAGGTTGCTATGAGGGTCAAATGAGACAATATTTATAAAATCATTAATACAATGTCAGGTACATATTAAATGTAATATAAATGATAGTTATTTATTTTTGTTATTTAATAGCTCATTTTCCTTAAAAATAATAAGCTGCTATTATTTCTGCTATTTTCCAGCTCCCAGAGCCTTTATCATAGTGTAGAATTTCCCTTGAATATTTGCTGTATTAAAGTATTAAAGCATCATAATCATTTCTAGATTCCTCCCACTGAGTTGAAATTTCTTAAATTTAAGGTATCTTTAAGGATTTGTCATTGTTTTATTCCTTTTCAAAGGTCAATATTTTCTGGACTATTTTTTTTAAAAGCATATTATTTATTTTGAGTTATACTTTTTTTCCTCAATCTTGCTTCTCTCCCCCCATCCCCCTACCCCTACAGAGGGCAGTCTGTTACTCTTTACATTGTTTCCATGGGTTACATTGATCTATGTTGAATGTGATGAGAGAGAAATTATATCCTTAAAGGGAAAAATAAATAAAATATAAGAGATAGCAAAATTACATAATAAGATAATTTTTTTAATTAAAGGTAATAGTCTTTGGTCTTTGTTCAAACTCCATAATTCTTTCTCTAGCTACAGATGGCATTCTCCAGTGCAGATATCCCAAAATTGTGCCTTATTGTTGCGCTGATGGAATGAGCAAGTCCATTCAGATTGATCATCACCCCCACTGGACTATTAATACTGACTGCAAACTTTATTCTTCAATAAATGGTGAATTCCCATAAAATTCATATGGCAAAGACAATCACCTAACAAACTTTGAATAGCTCTATATGTATACAAGACAAGTTGAGTCAGAAACAGGGTTTTTAATAATATTGTGGATTTATCTTCCTAAATGAAAATGTAGATTTATCTTCCTCTTCCTTGAAAGAAGTAAAACCTCTCTTATTATCATAAACTACAAAGGACTGGAACTTGATGATTCCTGTAGCTTAAATTACCCCATATGGGGGTTTGAGACTAGTGATTATAGGAGGGAGTAGGAGGCAGCCAGTTTTGCAAGTAAGAATGAGAAATCACATTAGTAACCTCTCCATAGGTAGAGTGGTTTCCAATTGTGAAAGTTAAATGGAACTTGGAGAAGTCTAATGATTTTTGGAAGCAATACATAATGGTTCAGTTAATTCTTCTCCAAGGAATTGTCACACACAAAAAAATAAATGTCATATAAATTATAGATTCGACAGGCATGAACATAAGTGGCTTAAGTTAAATGGATTTAATTCCCTAGAAACTTTAAATTGCTAAAATCCTACTTGTATGAGTGTAGACATTAGAAAAGACAATTTTTTTCCTTAAAAAAAGAAACCTTTCCATTTGATTAGCATGCCTGTCTGCCTTCTTTGACATACATAACAAGGTAGAGAAAAATATTGCTTTGAAGGACTCCGCCCTTCAAAGACGAGACGGCTTTCACATGCTGATGTGAATTTCATGCAAGATTCCATGATGGATATAACAGCAGATAATTTTTTGATGATTCCCTGAATATCAATATTATTCAAATCACAGACTTGGAAACATCCAGTTGAGAGTTTAAACAGCAGTGGGTAGAGGGGTCCTTCAGATGTTTCTGACTGTGATTGCCACCATGCAAATTGCATCTTGCCTCAGAATATGGCTAAAGTTCCGAAATGAGATTTTAAATACCAACTAAAGAGAGTTTGGCATTTAACAATCCAAAAGAAAAGGTGAACGTATAAAACAGTCTACTTATCTCTAATTTCCTTCAAGAATCAGTTCAAATGCTATCCTCCACATGAATCCTTTCCTATTCCCCACCTTTCTCCAACTACTTGTATCCTAAAAGTCAACACTACAGTTTGTCTCTTTTTTATAAACACAAATGCACACACAAGCTCCTGAAGGGCATGCACTATTTCTTTCTTTATGTTTGTTCTCCCAGTGCCTATTGGAGTTTTGGGTACATACCAAGCACTTGATAAATGTTTGTTGATTAAGTGATGATTTAGGTTATTATACATCGATGGATGGATAAGTCACAGACATGATCCATTAGTGTATCACCCCCATCATCATCTTAACCAACTAATGATTATATATTATCTATTATTTTACAGCTATTATGCTAAAAGTCTTTACAAACATTACCTCATTTATTCTTTAGAACCCTGGGAGATAGGTGTTATTATCCATAGTTGACATTTGACAAACCAAATAGCAATTAAGTAATTCGCCCAAGTTCACACAGCCAGTAAGGATCTGAGACTAGATTTGATCTTATCTTCCTGACTCCAGTTCAAGCACTGCACGCCTTAGCTGCTTCTGTCTTAGATAACTAGTAGACCTGGACAATTATCTGACTCTCAATTCAATAAAATAAAGAAAATGCAGGATAGCTTTCATTTTGATTTCGGTTTGTTTTTCTTTTTGTTTTCTGCAAGGCAATGGGGTTATAAGTGACTTGGCCAAGGTCACACAGCTAAGTAATTATTATCAAGTGTCTAAGGCTGGATTTGAACTCAGGTCCTACAAACTCCAGAGCTGGTGTTCTATCTATCTAGCTGCCCCCTAGTGAATAATATTTGTGAAATTATGTCATACATTCAATGACTGTAGTCTCCTCCCTCCCCCCACTTTTCCCTTTTCCCCACCCCAGTCTAAACAAAAGTCCATCTTCACACCAAAAGTATTTTGCTAATTCTATACCTTGCCAAGCATGCCATGGCATGTCACGGTCCCCTCACAGATTCTTTAAACTGGAGTGGCAAGTAGTATGGTGGACATGAAAAAGTCGAAGCAAATAACCAACCAATAATTGACAGGGAAAAAGGACTAGAAATGTAGTGATATAAAAAGACAATGTATGGAACTAGTGTCTACTATAATATCAATACCAATACGGCACAGGGATGTCACTGTGTGGCTTGAAAGGAGGTAGTATGAACATACATTGATTAACCCAAAAGCTCATTTATCCAAATGAGCAGCAAAACAGAGAAAATAGACATCAGAGAATATATGCCAGACAAAACGGAGTAATCGACTTCATCTGGAGCAAGTTAACTCAATTCAACTAAGAGGGAGAGTCTTAGATTCCACCCGGGAGAAGGTCCCTAAATCTCCCAAGGTTAACAAGTTAGGGTTTAAGACACAGGATAGGGGTGGCTAGGTGGCACAGTAGATAGAGCCCTGGCCCTGGAGTCAGGAGTTCAAATCCAACCTCAGACACTTAATAATTACCTAGCTGTATGGGTCCCATTTGCCTTGCAAAATCCTAAAAAAAAGACACAATGGATACTACCAGTTCCATTTATGTCTTCCTAATATCTCTTTTTGGAGTCCTCCTCCATTATCTCTCTGGAAGCTAGAAGCCATAAGTACCCTAAATGACCCCAAAACTCAAAGAAGACTCAAAACTTGAAGAAAAAATGAATTAGAATAGACACATTGTAGAGATCTCATCCTTCTCAACTCTATTCCATTCCTTACTTATGGCAGGGCATCCGTCTCTATCAATGAGGAAAAGAGTTCCATATGCAGATTAATGGGGAAATAAGCCCAAGTATGAGATAGGATGAGGTTATCATCTGCATCAGCAGAGGCAAAATTATATTCATGACTTTCCTAATCCCTCCAAGTTTGGGGCAGGGGCGGGAGGCAGGATATAGCTAGGTGGTACAGTGAATAGAGCACCGGTCTTGGAGTCAGGAGGGCCGAAGTTCATATCTAGCATCAGAAACTTTACTAGATGAGTGACCTTGGGCAAGTCACTTAACCCTGACTGCCTCACATCCAGGGCCATCTCCAGTTTTCCTGATTCCTATCTGATCATTGGACCCAGATGGTTCTGGAGGAGAAAGTGAGGCTGGTGATTTAGCCCAGCACCCCCTCATGAAAATTCAATTTATGTGCTTATCATGATATCACCTCCCTGATATCATGGTCTTCTTCAAGAATGAAGGACAGGGGGCAGCTAGGTGGCAAAGTGGATAGAGCATCCATCCTGGAGTCAGGAGGACCTGGAGTTCAAATCCTGCCTCAGATACTTAATAATTGTCTAGTTGTGGGACCTCAGGAAGTCATTTACTCCAAAACCTTAAATAAATATTTTTTTTAAAAAAGGAATGAATGACAAATATCAATTCATCCAAGGAAGAACTTAACAAAATGGAATTCCTGCAGTCATGCTACTGTTTATTTGCTGATATTTAATTTTCCCAGCAGAGCACTTCACAATTAAAAGAATATTGTTTCAAAGAGGTGAAGTCTTTTTATACAAACAAATCCATAAAATCAATGCACATGTTTGGTTTTTTGATTATCCACTTACACTAATCTAATTGCAATTTTTAGATGTAAGCAATGCAACATTAAATCCAAGGATTATTATTGTGTTATCATCATTTGTTATTATAATTTAGAAGAAATAATCTTCACAATTATTCCTAATATGCATTTTTGAATGCTAATTTCCTAATCTTGACTAATTTAAGACTTTCAAGCATTATTATTTCCTTTTATTTATTTATCTTTTCCAATTATATGTAAAGATAATTTTCAGTATTTATATTTTGTAAAGTTTTCTCTCTCTCAAATGCAAATTAAAGCATCTCTGAGGTACTACCTCACACCTCTCAGACTGGCCAATATGACCAGAAAGGACAATCACCATTGCTGGAAGAGTTATGGGAAATATGGAACACTAATACATTGTTGATGGAGCTGTGAATTCATCCAAACTTTCTGGAGAGCAGTCTGGAGCTATGTCAAAAGGGCAACAAAAATTTGCATACCCTTTGATCCAGCAATATCACTACTGGGCCTGTACCTTGAAGAGATGATGAAAAAGGGTAAAGACATCACTTGAATATTCTTAGCAGTCCTATTTGTGGTGGCAAAGAATTGGAAATCAAATAAATGTTCCTCAATTGGGGAATGGCTTAGCAAACTGTGGTATATGTATATCACGGAACACTATTGTTCTATTAGAAACCAGGAAGGACGGGAATTCAGGGAAGCCTGAATGAAATGATGCTGACTGAGATGAGCAGAACCAGAAAAACACTGTACACCCTAACAGCAACATGGGGGTGATGATCAACCTTGAAGGACTTGCTCATTCTATCAGTGCAACAATCAGGGACAATTTGGGGCTGTCTGTGATGGAGAATGCCATCTGTATTCAGAGAAAGAATTGTAGAGTTTGAATAAAGACCAAGGACTATTACCTTTAATTTAGAAAAAAAAAAAAAACTGATATCTTATTGTCTGATCTTGTTATCACTTTTACTTTATGTTTCTTCCTTAAGGATATCGGTTCTCTCTCATCACACTCAATTTGGATCAGTGTATACCATGGAAACAATTTAGAGACTGGCAAATTGCCTTTAGTGGGGGGTGCGGGGAGGGAAGATTGGGGAAAAATTGTAAAACTCAAAATGAATGAAATCTTTTGAAAAAAAGTTTTCTTTCTCTCACTATTCCCTCCTCCAACCTAAGATTGCAAGTCATCTGATATAGGTTATACATGTACAATCAGTCATGTTACACATATTTCTATATGAGTCAAAGTATGATTATTTCTATGAAAGACATTTCCAATGCTGGTTACTCATTGTCCAAATCAGAATTAGTCAGAGACAAAGGAGCATGATTACTCTCACTCAACTAGTATCTTGGATCACAAAAAAAGAAGAAAATTGGCATCCCTGGGGACTCCTGCATAGATTTTAGATAAGAAATACAGAATAATATTTAAAGTATGCTGGGGGGGGAGTAATACATACTAGCTGATGATTCCTGTTTCTTTTGCCTGAGGTTAATGATGGTTAAGTCAATGCCTCTAGGCTACATAAGGCATATATTAAAATCCTGGGTCCTGAACCCTTATAAGACTTAATAGTCTGGTGACCCTAGGTGTCATTTAATTCTCCTCATCTATTTCTTTATCTACAATGTGGGAGGGTTAGATCCCTAAGTTCCTACTATCTCTAAAAATATGTAGCTATGATTATAACTCAATCATTGTGAGCCCTCAATATTTATATGAGTAAAATGGGACTTCTTATACCTGTCCTTCCTGGCATTGTCTTAAGCATTAAATAATATGATGCAGAGACTATTAAGCTCTACATACAAATAACTGATTAATTTTACTTTATTCTTTTGTTAAGAGAACTTAAAACTGTTAAAAGTATGATTTAAGGGGCGGCTAGGTGGTGCAGTGGATAGAGCACAGGCCCTGGAGTCAGGAGTACCTGAGTTCAAATCCGGCCTCAGACAGTTAATCATTACCTAGCTGTGTGGCCTTGGGCAAGCCAATTTAACCCCATTGCCTTGCAAAAAAAAAAAAAAACTAAAAAAAAGTATCATTCATTTTCTCTTCTGTATATATGTGTGCCAAGACCTTTGCAGGATGAAAATGTACTAAAGTACCTTTTACAGTTTCCTATTGTCTTTTGACCTTGTATCCTAAATGTAGGATCCTTGAATATTGAAAAATTATACTTCCTATTACTAAACAAAGTGTATTTCCACAATCCTCAAAACATAGAAATTAACTTAGAAATCAAAGGTTGAAAGCACAAAATATAGATTGAAAAATAAAAATAAAGGAGGTTAAATGGGAAATTGTTCTCAACCCAGCAATTTCTAACTGCCTTGTGTGTGTATATGGTATGCTATCTATCTATCTATCTATTATATATACATATATATGTACATATATAGATGTTTGTAAATGTAAATAAATTTGAGCATATATGTGTATAAACATGGCCCTTTACTCTCATTAAATGAGAACTTGAACCCCCCTTCAAACTGTGTAGATGACCTTTTCTAGTCTATAACTGCATATTCAGAGATAACTGTAATATTAGCAAATAATGTACAAGAACAATATTCCTAAAACCTCATCTGGCATTGAAAGACTCTGATTTTGCGCCTATGCGCTTGCAAAGGAAGGCATATGGTCCTCTTTGAATTATTACCCTATTAATTAATACTCGAAAAAGAAATGTGAAATATTGTTAATTATTGTTTTCAGACCTTTCATCCAATTCTGACTATGGGTCTTCTTGACCAAGATACCTTCTCATTTCTTTCTTCATTTGATAGATAAGGAAACTGAGGCAAACAGAGTTAAGTGATTCACTCAGGGTCACAAAGTAAGGGTCTGAGGCAGGATTTGAACTCACAAAGATGAGTCTTCCTGACTCCCAGTCTAGCTGTCCTATTAGGATTATTTTATTATGCTTATTAGTGAGAAAGCAGGCATTTTGAAAGTCCTTTTAGCTGTTAAAGTTCCTCTCTTACCCTTTATTCTAGCATCTTTCTGGGAAATTATTTAGCTTAAAGCTACCTATTTTGCAGAAGAAAAACAATGATAACAATAACAAAACCCACCAAGTTTGACAAGGATGCTGACAAGGATGAGCATTTTATAAGACTTTTTATTTTCAAAAATAAAATGCTGTCATAAAAGCTTGACATCTGAATTTATTAGAAACCATGAGTACATATTAAAGGCATGCTTACATGCATAAACACAGATATAACTATTGTAACAATTTTATATATTCCTAGAGCCTTAATTCATTCCTGCTGAAATAGTCTTGCTCCTAAATTGCTTTTTTTTCCACTTCCTCCTCTCTGCTGCAGTCTTATCACATTGAAACAATCTTTTGATGTGGGAAACAAAATAAGGCTTTGCTTTCTGACCACATCTGCTCATTGTAATAATGCAAAACTACTCAAGAAGAGAATTTATCATAAATAGAAACTTCTTTATTTCTTTTTATAAGGAATTACTTTGACAGACTCAGAAACTGTTTGCCTTGGCTGATTTTAATAACTTTTTCTTTAATCCCCTTGTTCTCACTACTCCTGAGTCCCATAAGATAATTTAGAAGCAGATCCCATAAGATAAGTATTGGAAGCAAGAAAAAATAAGATAATAAGAAGTCAGAAATGAAATCCCCTCTTTGTTGAGTTGATTTTTTAAATTTTTTCTTAATTATATGTTTTGAAAGTTTTTCAGCAATCACCCACTTGCAAATGTATAAATTACAAAATTTTCTTCCATCTCTCTCCCTGCAGTGAGCAGACTAGTAAATGTTGTACACGTACATTTGTGTTTAACATGCTTACATATTAGTCATTTTGTGTATGAGGAATTAGAATTAAGGGAAATGAAAGAAAACCATGGGATAGGAAGGAAAAAAACAGAGAAATTTTTAAAAAGTGAACACAGTGTTCATTCAGATTCTGTATATTTTCTTCCCTCTCGATGTGGACAGTGTTGTCCATTATGGGTCTCCCAGGATCATCCTAGATCTCTGAACGGCGGAGAGGGGCTAGATCCATCATCATTGTAAATGGTTCTCCTCCCTTCTCTAAGCAACAGTTTGGTAATTATCTCCCTGCTTCTGTAGAGCCCCACCATTCATGGTTTCTTATAGAACAATAGTTATCCATATCATTCAAATACCATAACTTGTTCAGAAATTCCTGAATTGATGGGTATCAATTTCCAATCTTTGTCACAACAAAAAAGAACTGCTACATATATTTTTGAACATATGGGACCTTTCCGATTTTTTTATGATTTCTTCTACATATAGATCTAGTAATGGTATTGCTGAATCAAAGAGTATGATCAGTTTGGGATTAGTTCACAACTCCATCAACAATGCATCAATTTTCCAATCCTGCTACATCCTTTCCAACATTGATTATTTTTACCTTTTTTGTAATCTTAGCCAATTTGACAGGCAAAAGTGGCCTCTCCTAATTTTTTTAATTTGAATTTTTCATATCAATAATGATTTGGACATCTTTTTCATAAGATTATATATAGTTTTAATTTGTTTGAAAACTGCCTCTTCATATCCTTTGGCCAATTATCAATTGAGATATGACATGTAACCTTATAAATCTGATTCAATTCTCTATAAAATTTGGAAATGAGATCTTTATCAGGACCCCCTAGCTGTGAAAATTATTTACCAGTTTTTTGTTTAATTAATTTAATATAGTAAAGTTTAATATAGTAAAAATCATCCAATTTATAATGTACCATATTTCTTATTTTTTTATACATCTCTCCCCTTTCTATAGATCTGACAGAGTATTTCTTCATCTATTAATTGAGCTATGATATCATCCTTTTATGTCTAGTATGGCAAGTTTTTACTGCACTATTTTCCAGTTTTCCCTAGCAATTTTTATCAAATCATGAGTTCTTATCCCAAAAGCTAACGTCTTTGAGCTTGTCAAACAACAGATTACTATACTGTTTCTTTTGTGCCTATCCTAATCCTGGTGCATTATTCTATTTTTTAATCAGAACCAGGCAGTTTTGATGACTGATGCTTGATAGTAAAATTTTAGATCTGATATGGCTAGGCTACCTTCCTTTGAATTTTTTTTCATCAGTTCTTCTTGACATTCCTTGATCTTTTGTTGTTCTAGATGAATTTTGTTACTATTCTTTCTAGCTCTGTAAAATAGTTATTTGGTATCTTGGTTGTTATGTCACTGAATAAATAATTTAATTTGGGTAGAATTGTCATATTTTTATATGAATTTGACCTAACTATGAGCATTAGACGTTTTTTCTAGTTATTTAGATCTGACTTTATTTGCATGAAAAGTGTTTTGTAATTGTGTTGAGACAGTTTCTGGGTTTGTCTGTTGGGATTTCCAAGTATTTTATATTGTCTACAATTATTTTTAATGGAATTTCTCCTATCTCTTGCCCTTGGGCTTTGTTGTCCATATATAGAAATGCTGATGATTTATGTCGATTTATTTTATATTCTGCTATTTTGCTAAAATTGTTGATTGAAATCCCTCTTTTAAAAAACAAAGTTGGGGCATCATTTTACTACTATCATCACAAAATCTGGGACTCATAGGGACTATAAGTCATTAAGTTTTTAGTACATATTTGAGAACTCCAGAAAATAGAAGAAAATGAGGAGGAAACTAGCCTCATGTTCATGATCTGGGTATCTGGGATTCCATTTATAAATACATATATATATATGTATATATATATATATACATAATATTCCTATATATAATATTCCTATATTCCACTAATTTTAACTTCAGATATATAAATGTTGGGAAGAAAAACTGTCTTTTCTTTTCTCTAATTAGCTCTCAAAAAGTCCCATTTAAAAAACAGTTGCCACTAACTGATGAGAAAATTATATTTTAAACAGACTTTTCACTTCTCTCAACCTCAAGAAACTCCTGTAACTAAATCAGTAAGTAGAAACAGTTAAAATACAATGTGAAGATAGACCTTTCAAAAATATAGGTCTCATTGGCACACATATGTCTGTTTAGCAAATCTAAAATACTGGACATTGACTCAGAAAAGATCTAAATTCAAATCCAGCTTCCAATATTTACTAGTTACTATCTGATTACAGGCAAAGCAAAATCTCCCTTATTCTGTCTTTTGTCATGCATGAAAATTAAGGTAAAAGCTAAAGAACTTACTTCATCAGATCATTTTGATAATCAAAAGAGAGAGCAAATTAAACATTTTTCAAACCTTAAGACAAAAATGTAAAAAATTATATTTATTTTCAGCAAGGAAACAGCCACAATCTTGTCTTTATAAACACAAAAGTTATCTTTAATATTGTTTAATGCAAACCCTTATTTTATTCATGAGTCAGTCATTCAAGAAGCATCTATTAAGCCCTTCCTTTATGCCAGACACTAAGAACTGGGGAACAATCTGATGAGGGGGTTGACATGAAAATAACTATGCATATATATATATACACACACACAATAGATGGAAGTCATCTTTGCAAGGAAGGTATTACAAGTTGGTGAAGGAGGAGGAAAAACAGCAAGGAGCTTTTGTAGAGGAATTTTCACCAAATCTTGAAGGATAAGCTGGAGACAAAGGAGTAAAATGTTCTAGGTATACAGTAGACAATCAGTAACAAAAAATCAAGACTGGAAGATAGAGGAATACAAGTAAACCAGGGGACATGCATCGCAGATAACAAGTGAAGTGTAAACAGAATGGAAAGAAATGGAAAGGAAAGAGACAAGTTGTAAATATTTTTTTTAATTTTATTTTTCTTATTACATGTAATTATATTACATTTTCTCCTTCCATCCTCTCCTTTCCCCGCTTCCTCAGGATAGTGAATAATCTGTTATAGGTTACACATATAAAATCATGTTGAGCATATTTCATGCTGTGAAGGAATCAATCCAAAAGGAAAAAAATCAAGAAAAAAATGAAATAAAATAAATTTTAAGAAAATGAAAATAATATGCTTTGTTCTGCATTGACTCCATGTTTTTTTCTCTGAATGCAGATGGCATATTCTAAAACAAATCTTTTAGAATTGTTTTTGATCATTGAGCTGCTGAGAGGAGCTAAGCCTATCATAGCTGATCATCAGGCAATTACAGAAAAATAGAATTTCATCACATTCATATACAACATATCATGATCAACCATTCCCCAGTTGAAGCACATTCCTTCAATTTTCAGCTCTTTGTCACTACAAAAAGAGCTACTGCAAATATTTTTGTACATCTGGGTCCTTTTCCCTTTTTTATGATCTCACTGGGATTCAGACAATAGTGATTTTGTTGGATCAAATGATATACCCTTTTAGGCATGGTTCTAAATTACTTTCCAGAGTGGCTGAATCAGTTCACAACTCTACCAACAATCCATTAGTGTCCCTGTTTTCTCAAATCCCCTCCAACATTCAGCATTTTCTCTTTTTCTTTTTGCCCTATTAGCCAATCTGATAGGTGTGAGGTGGTAGCTTAGATTTGTTTTAATTAGCAATTCTCTAATCAATAATGACTTAGGAATTTATTTTTCATAACTACAGAAATGTCTTCATCTTAAAACTGGCTGGTAGCATTTATCAAATGGGGAATGACCTGAATTCTCATAAATTTGACTCAGTTCTCTATATATTTAAGAAATGTGACCTTTATCAGATATACCAGCTCTAAACCTAATTATTCATATTACATTTTATAATATTCACTATATCTTACAGTTTGCCTTAAACTGCTCCCCTCTCCAAAGACCTAGCAGATAGACTATTCCTTTTTCACCTAATTGGCATGTGGTTATCATCTATTATGTCAAAATCATTTATCCATTTTGACTTTATGTAGGTTTGGGTGTATGAAGGGTTTTAAATGTCAAATAGAAGAGTCTATATTTGATGCTAAAGGAGAGGTTCTTAACCTACAATCTCAAGTCCATGGATAGATTTCATAGTCTCCATGATCATGGATTTGAAAAATATCCAACTTTATTTTAAAACATTGTTCCAAGGAAGGGTCCATAGGCTTCACTAAACTATCAAAAAGGTTGGTTCAGGATACAAAAAAAAAAGTAAGAAATTTTTTTAAATCCAGATAATAGGGATTATGAAAATTCTTAAGTAAGAGGGGACAAGGTGAGTTGTGTACTTTAGGAAAATCACCTTGGCAGAGTAATAGGGGAGAACTGAGTATAAGCTTGAGGCATGAAGACCAAAAAAGATGATTTCTGCAATAGTCTGGGACTTAAAGTCATGAGCACCCTCATTAGCCTGGTGACTGCACAAGGATATAGACAAAAGTCCTTGGCAAAGTAGAGATGTCAAGATTTGATAAAAGAATGAATATGGTGAATAAGTATGAGATGAGATAACACCAGTATTATAAGATGGTACTCGCAACATGAATGGGAATTACTGGAAGAAATGAAGGATCTCTGAGAACAGCTCTAATTGAAAAAAAAAAATCATCACCCTATAGACAACCCAGCAATGAGAAGAAATATCCAAACATAGCTGGCAGATATTCTATCACTGAGGTTTGGGAAGAAAATTGCTGAAGTGATAAGTAATTTGCTGTTATTCAGTGGTTTCAATGATATCCAACTCTACATGGCCCTATTTGGATTCCAAGTTCAGTACCCTATCCACTATGCAACCTAGTTGCCCAATGATAAATAAAATTGAGCTTTACATCTCAGAACCCAAGTTTCAATTCTGGCTCTGCCACCTTAAGCAAGTCACTGAATCTCTCTGGCCCTCGGTTTCCTAATCTGTTAAATGAGGGTGTTGAACCAAATATCCTATAAGATCCTCTTCTGTTTTCGATCTGCAATTCTTTGAAATGATCTTTATTATTATCTACATTTAAAAAGTCTAGGTCTTCATGACAGAAGAGTATTCTAAAGGAATTTTGTTCAGTAACGCTATATCACAAAATGTGTAAGACGACTGATATTTTTAGCAAAGATAGCCAAGTACTAGGAAAAGTGTGCCAGACAGTTGCAAATATGTGAAGCTTAAAGGATATTTCAATAAAAATTGAGATACAACAGCTCAACTGTTGGAAAAGCCAGCATCTAAACAGATTAATGTAGCCAATTTTCCATAGAGCAATGTGACAAGTTTTATAATCTGATTAGAATTTAGAGTAGCTCTTAAAAGGAACACGATTTTTACACTGAAATTGTTAAACTGCACTTAAGAAACACAGAGAAAACAATCCGAATCACAGTCTAAGACTTGGAAGGAACATCAGAAGTCATTTCATCCTATGTGTATTTAAAAAAGAATCCCTTCTGCAAAACCACCAGAAAAGAATTAGCTGGTTTCCCACTGAAAACTTCCAATGATTGGGAACCCACTATTGACCAAGTCAGCATAAGACAATTTGAACAAGTTCTAATTTTGGCCCATTATGTCCATTGTGTCCCTTAACTTCATCCATTATTTTTAGTTCTTAGTCCAGTCAGTAAGGGATCCATGTGACATAAATAGAAGATCTAAGTGTCTCTATCATCCATGGGGTCAAAAAGACTCAGACATGACTGAATGAGCAATAGCAATAGCAAAGAACAAATTTTACTTTATCACATGAAAGACCCTCAAATATTGGTGTACAGAGGTATTCAAGAGTTCATTCTTAAAATTGAGCTTCTTTTAAGGTAGTAAACTTTTGTCTGGGAGCTTCCCCCTCAAGATTCCATTATCTACATCCCAGAAATAATCATAGATTGGTTCATCAACATCATTTCCTTTCAAGTGATTATTGTTTTTATGCTTTATCCTTATACCCAATCACTTAGACTCTCTTTAATATGTTTCAATTTAGAACAGTCCTGACTTTTTTTTTTTTTTTGGCAAGGCAATGGGGTTTAGTGGCTTGCCCAAGGCCACACAGCTAGGTAATTTAGTGTCTGAGGTTGAATTTGAACTCAGGTCCTCCTGACTCTAGGGCCGGTGCTCTATCCACTGTGCCAGCTAGCCTTTCCTAGTCCTTCCTTTTTACTCCCTGAATTGATACTATTTTTATTACACCTGTCTGTAATGGATAAATTTACTAATTCTCCCTATTCTCACCTACTTCACTGAAATATAAACCAGAGTAACATTTGGCACATTACAGTAACCCCAGGACCTGCCTTGAATGTTTCCAGCACCAAAAATCTGAGCTCAGATATTAACAAACACAATTACTATGTTTCTCTTCTCTAGCATCCAACATCACCAATATCTTAAAGAATTAAGTTCTGATCTACAGGTTCTAAATATCCTGAAGTCAGAGATCAACTAAACCAAGACAGAAACCACAGTAATGGAACAGGTTACTTGCCTTGACCTACCAAACTTTATCTCCCCAATAATGAATAAAATTCACAAGAATGAATTACTCTGCCCACATCCAAATTCAATAATAAAATAAAAATAAAATGAAATAAAAACTTGAAATCACATTCTCATCTACTGAGGGAAGATGCTAAAATTCTATGCCTAGGGAGAAAGAATACTTTTCAATATAGAAAATCATTACAGGACTTGGTATCAGGCTGTTAAAATCAAACAATTGTGGGACCTTTTATTAACCTCAATTTAATTATGAGCTCCCTTTATTAACACTAGCAATGCTTTATACTGGCATTATAACCTCACATTTAACTGATCTAAAGCTCTGATATTTCAGCCCAAATTGAACTCTCTCATTTTGCAAGGGAAGTTGATGATCACCCCTTTGCAGAAGTTCTCAACAGAGATCTCACATGTTCCAGATTAGTAGAACACTAGGCAAAATTTTGTGATATTGAGTGGGAGAGTAAATGTTCCTCATGGATATAAATGGGGGAAGTGGGGGTGGAGATTGAAAGGGTAACTATTTAATATGGAAAATAAAAAAAAATAAGCACTATCCCTATCACTAAGTCTAGTTTGTTCCACGTCTGATGAATTCACTGAAAAGGAATTTGCAAAATGCTTGGGAACTGATTCTACTGTTCGAGGTGGCGGGGTCGTCTTCCTATTTATCAGTGCTACAGTGATGGTGACATACTATCTCACCCCAAAAATAAAGGTCATCTAAAGAATTTACTTTAAATAATGAAAAAATAATTATTAAGTACATACTATCTTATAAGTTTGGGCTTCAGATCCAAAAATGGCCCTGATCTCAAGGAGCTGGCCATATAATAGAAAAAGACAAAACCTATAAAGGAATGTCAGTCACGGAGGGCTATTTCGGCATGGAAAGGTACAGAGAATCTCACAACCTAATTGATTAGATTATAAACCCTTTGAGGACAGGAACTTTTTTCCCTCTTTTTGTATTCTTAGTGCTTAGCATTCTGCCTAGACAAAGTAGACTCCTGGTTTTGTTATAGTAGAATCGATGTGTACCATGGAAAACAATGTAAAGACTGGGGGGGGGGGAGTAAGATTAGGGGGAAAATTGTAAAACTCAAAATAAATAAAATCTGTAAGTATTGTTGAGTCATGTTCTTCCCTTCTTGAGCCCATTTGGAGTTTTCATGGTAAAGGTATTAGTTTGTCATTTCCTTCTCCAGTTCATTGTACAGATAACGACAGGATTAAGTGACTTGTCCAGTGTCACACAGCTAGTAATCATTTGAAGTCAAATTTGAACTCAAGTCTTTCTGATTCCAGATTTACCACCTAATTATCCCAAGTAGAGATTTAGTAAATGTTCAATTATTGATTATGAATGGGGCTTTAGGAAAGCAAAAAGACATTTTTTTCTAGCAACAATGAGAGATTTGCTTTGATTTCTGTTCCAGAATTAGACATGTGGGTAAAAGAAGTCATCATGTGGCTCATAAGATGATTAGCAAGTGAAGTGAATTGTGCTTAGAGCTGGTCCTGGATGAAGCAAACAAGTGAGGCAAGCACTGGGCAGAAATTTCCACCATGGGAATTCTAGGCATAAAGGTGGTTAAGTCCTTAATGGCCTGGTTTCCAGTCAGGGAAGCATAGCAGCTGGTAAGATGGAGAGGGAGTGAAGTGAAATGTTACTGGAACAGGGGCTGGATGTAGTGGGTGTCTGAGACAACCACAAATCAGCAATTACTCCCTTTGAGTCAGCTAGACATTTGAAAATTTTTAAATAATTGATGGCATTACTAATGCTTGGGAAATCCAAACTCTCCCTCTACCACATTCCCTGCAGTAAATGATCCAAACCTGTTATCCTCTCCAATTGCTGCTAATTGTTCTTTATAGGAAATGAACTACCCTCTTTTCAAGGAGAAGATAAGATGCAAGTCATCACAGTGGAAAGGCTGGAGACAATCTTCATTTCCTCTTCAAAAGTTAGTAGCTTCTTATTCTTCAGTCTCTTTCTCCTCCTTCTCTTAGGTCATAAAATAGGTATCTTTACTATTTCATGAAATCTATTCTTTGTTGAAAACAGAAACCATTATCTTTCTCAAAAAAAAACCCTTTCTTCCTCCAGACTTCCTATTACTTTCAAGAGCCAGCACCATCCTTTCAGTAACCCAAGCTTGCAACCTCACACTATCCCTTGAATACTTTATATATATGTAACTATCCTTTATATAATCTTATAATTTTTACCCTCACAATATTTCTAATATTGTCTCTTTCTTTTGACTGAAATAGCCATACTCCGGCCCATTCAGGAACTTGTAGCACCAGCTTGGACTGTAATAGCCTAATTGGTCTCCTTTCTTCCTGTCTCTTCCCACTTATAATTAACCTTCCACTTCTATGCTAAATGATTTTTTTTGGTTTGTTTTTTTTTTAGGTTTTTTTCAAGGAAAATGGGGTTAAGTGGCTTGCCCAAGGCCACACAGCTAGGTAATTATTAAGTGTCTGAGACCGGATTCGAACCTAGGTACTCCTGACTCCAGGGCCGGTGCTTTATATGCTATGCCACGTAGCCACCCCCTAAATGATTTTTTAAAAAGGAAAAGTATGACCACATCACACTTTCGCTTGCCCCCTCACCCCCACCACCATTCACACGCACAGATGAACACACACAATGATTCCATGATTACCTTCGGGATCAACTACAATCCTCCTTCTGGAAATTACACAGGCTAATGACATCAAAACATTCTGTATTGGCAGCTTTTTAAGATTTTTGATGTTTAAGATTTAAGATTTTTGCCCCCTTTCCACGTCCCCTGTCGTCCAGTCTCCATATCATTCAAGTCAAAGTGTATGCGTGCTAAATTCTTGTTGTTGCTCACTTGTACCACATCTGGAAATCCGTGCTCTTCTTCCTCTTCGAATCCCAATCTTTCTTCAAGACTCAGCTCAAGGCTGACATTGCACTATCTCCCAGTTGATAATGCCTTCCCCTCTAAAACTGTATCCTATTTTTTCTGCATATATCTTGTACCTAATGTTTTCTCCTCCATGAGAATGTAAGCTCCTTAAAGACAGGGACTTTGCCCCCTACCTTTCTTCATATTACTAGGGTTTAACACAGTGTTTGGCTCATAGTAGGTATTTAATAAATACTTGATGACTGACTACCACCACCTAATACTACGAGCCCCCTTATCACCTACCTGATTGCAATATCACTCAACTGCTATTACTATCCCACCTTCTTCTCATTAAATCTATCCTCATACCACTGCCATCTTCCTTGTGCATAGATTTGATTATGTTATGCTTCAGTAGTTCTTTACTTATTACTGAGTAAATTAGATTAGTATAGAATTTCCTGGAATTCCAGGCTCATTACTAAGTTCTGTCATGCTACCACTTTGTTGGTTTTATTTAATAATGCTCCTATTTCCTAGCCGAACTGGTCTACTCTCTACTCACTGAATTTTTCCCAGACTCTCTTGCCTCTTTTTTCTTACAGTGGTCCCTATTGTCTAAAGCATGTTCTTTAAATTTTCTTATTTATTATGTTTGGATTCTTCCTTCAAAATCCAACTCAAATACTACTTTCCTCAGGAACGTTTACTGACTCCCTATTCAATTAGTCAGTCTTCTAGACTTTATGTGGCACAATGTTTTATGAATCTCTAACACATTGTGTTCTCCTTGTACTAGGAAATCGAGAATAGGATTCTAATGACTTGACTAAGAGAGGAAATGCCAGTAGATTCATTCTTCCAAGATGGAAAGCATGGGAGTAAGAGATTACATGTCAGGTCTCCAAAGGCCATCTTAGCTCTGCTTGGACACACTCATCGAAGTTGAATGACTTTTCAGTAACAGCAGAATTCAAAGAACATCTAATAGAGGGATTGGAATCAGCCTATGTCCAACCACTGCAGACACAAATACACTGTTAAATCATCACAGTCACAGCCAATATTTGAGAGCTCATTTGGGGTTTTCTTGGCTAAGATACTGGAGTAGTTTGCCACTCACTTGTCTAGCTCATTTTAAAAATGAAGAACCTAGGGCAAACAAGGATAAGTGACTTGCCCAAAGTCACTCAACCAATAAGTACCTGCTTTGAATTATGGTCTTTCCCCACTCTGCCCAGGCTCTCTGTCTGTACCACCTAGTTACCTTATAGAAAGATAAAGAGATAATAGCTGGGTAAACAAATTAAAGAGAAAGGAAAGATCCCTACTTGTAAGTAACTTAAATTCTCATGATGAATATAGATAGATGGATAGATAGATAGATAGATAGATAGATGGAGATAGAGATAGATATATTTAGATAGACATAGATATTTTAGGAAAATATAATGGATAAGACATATAAATACAGAGGATATAAATTTAGAGTCATTTGGAAGGGAACTCACTAGCAGCTGGAAAGAAAAATGGATCCAGAAAGGTTTCATAAAGAAATGGATACTTGACCTCTTTCTTCACTTCATCCATTCATCCATATGAGTTGGAACCACCACATTGGCAATCTTCAAAAATTTTTAAAATGTTTAAAGAAATAGAACCTACTGGGTTTTTAAAGAAGCAAGTGAAATGCTTCTATAACAAAACTCTTTGTATTACAAGATTATCTTTGCTTAGTCATTCAGTCATTGCAAAGGTTTTCTCTCTCTGAACACAAGTTCATATAATTGGAACTGCCCACATGCTCAGGATTAGCCAAGAAATCCTGACCTTTCAATGGATCAATAAGGTTGGAAAAATATTTCAAATTGCTTAGGAACCTTGGCTATACCAGGAAAATGCCATCTCCACTGCAAAAGAGGAAATTCACAACACTTGTCACTCATTCTTTTCATGAGAAAATGGACATTGCTATTTCTTTCCAATTCCTCATTTCAAAAGTAAACTGATAGAGAATCCTTTTCCCCCCAGTATTTAGGATTATTTCTTTTGAAAAATCTTCAGTTGTACATCTATTAGGCAATAGCCACAGGCTCCTTCCAAAGAACATGAGCTGATTTTGCAGTGAATTCTGGCTTATGAGATGCTCTAACTGTGCTCAGTAGTCATCTTTAAATGGCTCCAGTTAATGATGGAGGGACACAGGTGTTACACAGCATTATTCTTTTAATCCTTTACCATTTCTAGGGGACTCAGTTGGGAGGATAACAAACATTACTGCACATGCATTAAATGTGCATAGGACAAATACGCAGCATAGCATTTACCAGAGGCTTAGAATTGGGTACAGTTTAATAAAAAAGAAAGGTGGTTGTCAAAGAGCCCTCATTTTTGGACAGTGATAAAGGTGGCACAATGGATAGAGTGTCAGGCCTGGAGTCAGAAAGGCTTCCCTTTCTGAGTTCAAATCTGGCCTCAGACACTTAATAGCTCTATGATTCTGAATAAACCATTTAATCCTGTTTGCCTCAGTTTCCTCATCTGTAAAATAAATTAGAGAAGGAAATAACAAACTGTTCTAGTAACTTTGCCAAGAAAACCTCAAATGGGGTCACAAAGAGTTGGACATGACAGAAACAAGTGAATAACAAGAATGTAGCTCACATACATTTTACCATAAATAATATATAGGTATTTTACCCCAAGCACCTAAAATCAAAGCTTCACATAGAATTAATATGATTTCCCATTAACCATCCCTCCTTCTACCACAAAGGTGTACTTGAACTATTAGTCAACCAACAAGTAATTACAGAATACTTCTTTTTTCTGCTTAAATATCTACCTGAGTCCAAAGACAGTATATGTTAGCTCCTATCATGAAAGCTAATAATCTAGTTTGGGTGATAACCCAAAGAACAAAGAGAAAATAAGGGACTTGATGACAAAATACTAGTTCTATTATGAAAAGAGAAACTTCAGGACAAACCAGTCAAGGAGACAAGGAGCACTTTGATTAAAATAAATCCTTCTTGATAAGGAAGGAATCACAATGAAATAGAATTTACTTCTTTCCAAAAAGAAAGTAGGAACAAAGATGAGAATCACAAATTTAGCACCTTGAAGAAAATAAAAAAAGTGTGTGTGTGTGTGTGGGGGGGTGAAATTTAATAAATGACAGGCAAAATCAGAAAATGCTATGCATTCAATTTTGATTCAGAAGAAAATAAAATTCATTTAATTTAACTTCTCTTTAGAAGAATTTTCTTCAACAAAAAGGAAATTATCTAAAACTACAAGTATAATTTTAAAAAATCTTATGTATTTAAGGAAACTAATTTGGCCTGTTTGTGGATGACATTGGGTCAATTGTAGCAAATCCAGAGATCTTAGAGAGATATCTAGAAAATATTTACAACCAAGAGAGTTTGGTCTATCCATCCACGCAGAAAAGACAAAATGGATGAAATATAGAATCTATTGTTAAGATTTCAAAATGCATCTGAATGGACAGCCTAAAGAATTTGTGCTATTCATAAATTTATTTTTAAATTTTATTTCATTACAACCCTAACCCTATGTATTCCATTGTGTAAACAACATTATTCAGTGGAGGTTTCCCCACACTGCTACCAGTTTCCATGACACATGCACACACACACGCAATGATCAGAACTGCTGAAAAGGTAAAAAGATTATCCCATAATATGTATATCTAGGACAATATAGCTGAACCCAGAGCAGAAAAGGAGGCAGAGAATGGGCTGGATTATTTGCTGACTCCAAATTTACAATAAGAGTAACAGCTTGCCTGTTCAATAAAAACACTTGGCTGGTGCCCCAAGACCTGTTGTATGATTGTCTCTGAAGAACTAAAAATGAGCATAAAACAAAGGAGAATAAAAACCTACATAATAAGGTTGAGCATGATATAACCAATGAGAAAATTTGAATAAAAAAACAAGAGGAAAGGATATCATAAAATAATTTCATGATAGAAAGGGAAGATAAACAAGTCTTGTGGCGACAGTGACCAAGGAAACATAGTCAAGTGCTCCTTTGGTACCATTCTGATGCCAATGGAAAATGAAGAATTACTGGATGCCCTGTGCCAATCTTCAGGGAAGAGATTGGCAAGCATTACACAGAATAGATTTGCATAGATAGGATGCAATATTCATCATTAAAGATCATAAATTTCAATATTGATTCATATGTCCTATTTACATAGTTAATGAATCTCAGGATTTTTAACAGTTGGCTAAATCTAGAGAGTTATTTTTTTCCTGTCTTAATTTTCTTTAATTGAATATAACTTTTAAATATATTGACTAAACCTGACTATAAAGAGATTTTTTAAAAGCACCCAACTCTTCTTTTAAAAAAGGAAATGTAACACACATTTATAAAGTACCTGCCATGTATTAAGTACTTTCTCATTTGAAACGCATAGCAACTCTGAAAGATAGCTTGCTATCATTAACCCCATTTTAAAGCTGAGGAGACTGAGGCAAACAAAAATAGGTGGTTTGAAAAGAGTAACAAGTTAAGGGATGAAGTTGTCTTTAAACTGATGGCAGGCCTGTCATTCTATCCACTGCGCTACCTGTTACCAGAAGGGAGTTCTATGGGTGTGTACCATTGTATACATTATTGGATTGATTTTCTGTGTTGGGTTATTTTGATGAATGTCCTTGTCCTATTATTTTCCCCTTAATATTAAATTAATATTAATTAAAATTAATTAATTAATATTAATTAATATTAACTTTAAAAAGTGAGTCTTTGGAACAGTAGAGAGGAAGGAAATTAATGGAAATTCCATGAAGAGGCAAAACAGACTTGGAATGAAAAAGAACGAAGTTCAAATTCTACTTCAGAGACATTTGCCCGCCATGTGATCATATACAAGTCACTTAACTGTGTTGTAAAATGAAATAATAAGAATTCTAAACTTATAGGGCTGCAGGAAGGACCAAATACGATAATAACATAAAGAACTTTCAAATATATAAATACTATAAAATAATTATTATTTTATGGAAATGAAGGAGATCTAAAACTAGATATTGATAAAAAATAAAGCATAAAAGAATACAAGCAATTAGAGAAGACAGATGACAAGGAAGTATTTTTTAATCTGAGCATGATCCGAGTAAAAAACATGATCTCTCAAATATAAGGCAGAATCGATGTGAGGCCACTGACAAGTGGGAAAAAAAAAGAATCTACCCAGTCGCTTGGTTTGTCAAACATGAAGCCTCTGACACTCCCAAGTGTGGCCTGAACGAGATTAAAAAGCAACTGGGAAATATTTAATAAAATAAAAATACAACAAAAACATATAAGTTTTCATTTTAAAGCTCAGTCAATACGTGGCCCAAAGGGTTATATAATAGATTAGTAGCCTCCATTTCTATTTCATTTTGACTTTATTGGTCTAAACTGCACCAGAAGGACAGCTTCTAGACAGATTTTGGTTCATTGAGCTAAAACTCTTCATATCATATAAAATTATTATTATTTTACAGTCTGGACAGAAGGACAGCTTCTGGACAGATTTTTTGTTCACTGAGCTAAAGCTCTCAATATCCTATCATATCAAACTTTTATTTTTTTACAGTATCATATTAATCACTCGACACTATATTGAGCAGGTAGAAAATGGCCCAGAAGAGAATGTGTCGAAAAAGAAATAAGCCTTCAATAAGGTTTTATATTTTTGATATCATTTATGTCTATGCAATTACAGCCTCTCAAAATATACCTATATAGATAGCACTTGAAGATTTGTAAAGCACAACATATTTGAGTATTTATATATATATATATATATATATATATATACAAATATATACTGTGTTTATTTGTATACTATATATATATATATATATATGGTGCCCTAAAGTTTTTAAAAAGTCATATATATATACAAATGTGTGTATATGCATATTATACACACAAATATATATCTTTATAAGCATTAAGGGCAATATATAGGGAGAGTGATATAAGCAGGTTCTTATCCCCATTTTACAAATGGGTAAACTGAGGCTGGGGGAAAAGGTTAAATGATTTGCCCAGGTTAACACAGCTAGTAAATGGCTTAGACAGAATTCTAAGTCACACCTTCTAAATCTAACCCTTTAGTCACTATGTCATCAAGTCGGACTTCTTCAATTCATGAATGATTTCTATTTTTAAGCTATTCATCTCCAGTCGTCCTGATTCATATCTGGTCACTGAACCCACATGACTCTGGAGGAGAAAGTGAGGCTGGTGACATAGCACAGCTCCTCCTCACTCAAATCCATATTATGTGCTTGTCATGGCATCACCTCCCCGATGTCACGGTCTTCTTCCAGAACTAAGGACAAACAGCAGCAGCAGCAGCATAATGTTGCTGTTGTTCAGTTGTTCAGTCTTCATAACCTTATTTGAGATTTCCTTGTCAGAAATACTGGAGTGGTTTTCCATTTCCTTCTGTAGCCCATTTTAAAACTGCAAAAACTAAGGCCAACAGGGTTAAATGACTTGCCCAGGGTCACCTATCTACTAAATGTCTGAGATTAGATTTAAAATCAGGAAGATGAATTTTCCCGACTCCTTACCTGGAGCTCTTTCCAGGTACCCACCTAGCTGCTTTATCATATCCAACATCTAAATCTAGACAAATCTAAAACAAAACATATATTTTCTGCTAACACCTTTCTTTTATTGTTTATTTCTTTCCTAAAAAGGAAACAAAGCTCATGTTTGCTAATTCTCCTTAATTTTTCACCTTTTATTAAAGAGTTCAGAAAAATATGCAGGTATCATTCAGACTCAATTCCTATATCCACTCAATTCTCAAGCCTTATCAATTTTGTCCCCATAATCTTTACTATATCCATCCCATCTCTTCTCTCCATTCAAACTCCTACCACCCCAGTTCAGACCCTCATTATATCAAAGTTAGCCTATTCTATGATATCCTGAATGATATATTTGCCTTTATTCTCTCTTCTCTGCATAGTATTCTTCACACAGCTGTGACGTGCACAGGCAGTGAAGATATTTGAGAAGCAGGGTTAAATCCCAGGTCTTTGTGACTTTGAGACCAACCCTTTATCTGCTACCCCACACCTCTTACTCTTTCACTTTACTTTCTTTTCTCTCAAAAAGTTTTCTCTTGGCAGAGTGATTCAGTGAGTGGAAAGCACTGAATCTGGAGTCAAAGGAGCTGAGTTCAAAACTCACTTGCCATTTATTCTTCCTGTGTAATCTTAGACAAGTCACAACACATGTATGGCAAACTTTCCTCATTTGAAAACCTATGGAAGACAGTGGAATTCAATAAGTAAAAGTTATTGGTATCATAGGGAAAACTGCCATTTTTATCATATCAACACTTTAAATCTACAATTTGACAGCAAGTTTAATATGGAATAATAGTGAAATGCTTCCTTATCTCTACATAGTAGTTTGTAATAAAATGGGTAGTTTCTATCAACTGTGTGTGTGTGTGTGTGTGTGTGTGTGTGTGAGAGAGAGAGAGAGAGAGAGAGAGAGAGAGAGAGAGGGTCTAAGTATCTTGAAAGGTGGAAATAAATTGGTTTTGCATCCAAGTCTCTAGGAAGTGACTAGTATATATTTGCTGAATGAAAAAATGATGAAAACTTTGATACCGCAATTAAATTCAGCAGCAAAGATTATTGATAAACTTGATCAATTTCAGTTGAGGGATAGAAATTAGACTGAAAAGGAGAGGACAAGAAGGGCTTGAGGAAGAAGAAGATATGAACGAAAACAGTTTGCCCGAGGAGAATATAAGATAATACCTTGAGAGAATGACAGGGTCAAGGGAAGTTTTCGGAGAATGAGAGATCTTCGTTTGAAATGCTAATTAGTAATAAAGTATGTCACATGGAGAGCTTGATATCTTGAATTCAACATGTCTAAACCCAAATTCAACATTTTTTTTTCCTCTCAACACCCTAATGTCTTCATTATTGTATAGGGCATCATCACCCTCACTTTCTCCTAGGTTCAACATCTAAATGTTATTCTCAACCCCTAACTTTTATACCCATCCCTCCAATCTGCACATTTTGGGGGCAGATCTTAGCTGTGAAGTGAATAACAGTGCCGTATTTGAAAAATCTCTCAAGGCTCAGATTGAGTACCAAACTGAATCCAGAGAAGTTAAGCTCAAATCAAGCTTCAGACATTTGCTAATTGTGTGATCTTGGGTAAGTCAATGGGTTCATGAAGAGTCCGACACTACTGAAACAACGGAACAACATCAAAATCCTAAAGTCTTTCTAATTCTTTTTTCATAACATCTCACAAATATCTGCCCTTTTCTCTTTTGACAGCTGCTGTCTTAGAGCAGTCACTTATTGATTTTTTTACAGATTACTATTGCAATAGATTGCTGCTTAGTCTTCCTCCCACAATTCACTCATCACTCCAGTACATCCTCTAGTCAGCTGTCAAAATGATCTTCCTGCATTCCCCTAAGTTGAAAGTATCCCTTGAAAAAATACTGGGCACTATCCTTCATTGAAACTCCAAGGTCCATCAAAAACACAATCATTTATCCAAACTTTGTATCTCCATTAGCATAAAAGTAGTGAGCTTTGAAAGAATGGAAGGAAGTATGTCTGTTGATATGTAATGGAAGGCTGACTATGGGGAAAGGTATCTAAAGAACACCTAGAGTGGAGAGGGAACAAGAAAATGGACTTTAACATAGTTACTGTGTTCCTTCCTGATGAAAACTGAAATATGGGTGAAAAATCCAACTGTTGGGATGAACCAATGAGAAACTTGGATAAAGAATGCATTTGAAATAGCTATGGAAGACAGTGGAATTCACTAAAGAGTAAAACTTATTAAGTTACCATAACAAAAAAGTTATTTTGATCATATCAACATTTTAAACCTAAAAATTAGTCAGTTAGGTTAATATGGAATAATAATGAAATGATATAGCTAGTCCAATTTATCATGCTTCCTTATTTTTACATAGTGGTTTGCAATAAAATGAGAAGCAACTACCAACTGTGTTAAGAACATTTCTACCAACAAGTTTAACAACCTCTTTCAAATTTATTCAGAATAACACAGTTGTTAAAATGCATGAGAATATACTCTAATAGCCTCTTTACCTAAATAACTTACATTAGCCAGTGCCTACTAATAAAAAAGCATCAAGCTCTCAGTGGAGAATTTTACTAATTTTCCAATGTGACAGTTTTATTATGAGTATTATTACTTTGAGTCTGACTCCTTGTTAAACTAAAATGTGAAGCAAGGGAGAGAAGTCTTGTTGAGGGGGAGAAATGTTGAAGGGCTGTTTATACCTTAAAATATGTCCCAATAATATAGATGCTTTGGGTAACAGATATTCACATTCTCGTAGTAGAAAAAGACTAGTAAACTCATGAATTTGGTAGCTGGTACATCACAGAAAGTATACTAAACTTCTGAAATAAGGAATACTGAGTTTTATTCACATTATTGATGATTACATTTAGTCTCCAGGTATGATTGAACATATATTCATATACCATAGAAGTTCATCAGGCTTCAAAAGTCTATACCCTAGGACTCTATATTGAGGTATTTCTACTATTTCTACCATGCTTTTTCTCAAGGGGTGGCTAGGTGTCTCAGTGGATAGAGCACTGACCCTGGAGTCAGGAGGACCTGAGTTTAAATCCAACCTCAGACACTTAATAAGCTGTGTGGCCTTGGGCAAGCCACTTAACCCCATTGCCTTGCAAAAAACCTAAAAAAAGTGAACTTAACAATTCAATTCTATACATTCTGTTTGTGGGAAGGGACACTCTTTGCTGGAGGAAAAGTAAATTTTAGATAATATATGATTCCTAATCTCAATTAGGTTATATACCATTTGGGGTAAACCTCCCCCCCCACATGTTTCATACACACAGAGACACACATACATATGAGAAATACATATACACAAATGGATGTATATACACACATATATATGTTTGCATATATATGTGTATATGTGTAAAATATATGTATAATCAATTTTAATTCAGCAATATTAATTCTTCCCCTCAAGCTGAGGTTCTTATGTATCCTTTGTATCTTGGCTCTCTATGGCAGTCTGGTGAAGACTACAGACAATTTCTTAAAATGTTTTTATTTTTCAATGTATAAAATAGAATTTAAAAGGAAATAATTTTCCCAAGTTTGCAGGTACCTGAAAATCTAGCAGTCTGTGGTCCCAGGATACCAAATCCCTCTCCTAGAAACTAGGTAGGAGGTGTCCATTCTGAAGAAATAAGTGATTTTTCAGAAGCATTGAAGTCAAGACAGCAATACTTTAAAGGAGCCACAAATATTAGTTAATATTTCCTTCTGGATAATGATCTCTACCCCTTGTTATAGGTCATTTTGAAATTCATCTTTGTTTCAAAGGTTCTTTCTAGACCTATGCATTTCCTGAGGTCAGAGATTATCTCCGATTTCTCTGATTTGCTTTAATTCTCATTACTTTACACAGTGTCCTTGAAAACTTGCAACTTAATTTTGCCTCCTTAAGGATGTTTTTGTCCATATTTTTTGGAGTTAATCAAGTCAGGCAAAATCAACAACTAAAAGACTTGATATTGCTCTCAGAAATAAAGGCATAACGTTACGGCTGTTGTCACAGTGTAATTGGGAATTCTGATTTATGGGGAATTATGATACTAACATTCCTATGAAAGTATACTTTACAATTATAATTTCTGTGCTAATTTTGTTAAAAGCAAATGGATAGCATAACTACACTATTTCAAGATTTTGTGCCCATCTTTCTGATTTAGACATTAGGAAAAGAATCATTAATAAAAAAGAAGTCATGTGATGGAAAATGTCATCCATATCCAGAGAAAGATCTGTGGAGTATGAATGTAGACCAAAATTTACTAATTTTTTTAGGTTTTTTCTTTTTCTTTTTCTTTTTTTTTTGCAAAGCAATGGGGGCTAAGTGGCTTGTCCAAAGATATACAAATAAGTAGGTATTAAGTATCTGAAGCTAGATTTGAACTCAGGTCTTCCTGACTCCAGTGCCAGTGCACTATCCACTGTACCACCTAGCCACCCCTAACATTTACTATTTTTACTTTTTAAAGTTTGCTTTATGTTTTTTTCTATTTTCATGATTTTTCCCCTTTAGTTCTGATTCTTCCTTCACAAAATGACTAGCACAGAAATGTTTAGCTTGATTATATGTGTATAATCTACATCAGATTACTTACTGTCAAGGATGTGGGAAGCAAAAGGGGGGAGGTAGAAATCAAAATCTTCCCCAAAATAAAAGCTATAGTTACACATAATTGGAAAAATAAAGTTAAAAAATTTTAAATTAAAAAATAAGTCAGAATGATGATGTCATAAAAAACAATAGAGAACCATATTAGAAAGTGATAGACTCAGAATTGGAATAGCAGGGTTCAAAATTCACTATACAAATTAGCAAACTATGTTACAACCCACAGAACTCTCAGAGTTGCTGTTTCCTTGTCTATAAAATGGGGGTTATAGTACCTGAATTACTATTTCACAGAGATGTCAGGAGAAAAGTTCTTTGCCAGCTGTCAAGTATCATGCAATCGTACACATGAGTTTTTATTTTTGGAGGAAAAAGTAATAATATATGTCATGTGGCTATATTGGAGGAATTGAGGTGCCAAGTACCTAGAATACAAGACCTGGAGGCAGAAAGATCTAAATTTAAAATCTGAAGCAACTATTTACAAGTTTTGAGATCCCAAGGAAGATGTGAACATCCCTGTGCCTTGGTTTACTCAAGTATAGAATAAAAAAGGTCTTAACCGTGGCCTTTAAAGTCCCTTCTAGTTGGAAATTCTAAGAAAATACCTAACAGTTCTAGAAGACCTTTAGTATGAATATCAATGTAATTAATTTTTCAAGCATCAGAAATTCTGCATTAATAAATAATAAAAATATGACCTTTCATTTAATTTAAAACCAATTTTGCTGTGATGATTGCTTCAGTTACAATAAAGTTCACATACATTAAGTAAAACTAACAGAGAATAAAATATTCCTGAAAATTACAACTTGAAAATAAGATTTTCCTATTTCTTTTGAAATAACTGTAACAATAGACACATAGAATTCTATCTTCTATTTTTTTAAGATGCTAATTCTATGAGTTACATTCCTTTTTAACAACAAGAAGGTTGCTTTGTCTGCTTCCTTCCATCCCTCATCTTCCAAAATAATCTATTTCAAAGATTAAATTATCATTTTTTTTCTCTTCCTAAATTCAACTGGGGGAGGGGAAGGGAATATACATAGAAAACTATTAGTAGCATATACTGATAATCATCTTGCATGTTACCATAAATATTAATGAAAATTCATACTCTTTAAAATTTTTAATTAAAGATCAGTGATTATTCACATGAGGATATGATAGAAGTCAAAATAAAGAAATGTGTTGGGATATTTACTGAAAATCTATTCCTCCACGATTTACTAATTAATGCCCCATTAACATAAAAGTATTCAGTAGTTTAAAATAAGATAATGATGAAATAATTAGTGTTCATTAAAACAGGACATAATGCAATTCAATACATCATCACCTTCAATCAGATTTTTATTCAAAAATCACAGCATTAATTAAAAAAACTATAAAAGCAAAATCTGGAAGCAAAATCCCTGCACCTGTAATACTTCAGTTCCTATTTTACCTTGAGGCAATATGGAAATTAGGGTTGAGTGTGGAGATATTTCCTGGTGATAATGATTCATAATAATTTTCAATGTAAAAATTTTTAACATATTGATATTTCAAAGACTGAAGCACTCATAAAAACCCAAGAAGCTACATAAAGTATCACAGTGGAAACATGGTATGAGAGTTCAGCAAAGAGAAAAGGGCCATTTTTGTACCTCCTTAAATCATCTGGCTCTTTGAAGAATGCATTCTTTCTAACTCTAATGTGCAAAACATTAAAAGCTGTGATTGATGTTTATGGATTGTATTGACATGAAGTTTGTAATAAATATAATATTTGAATGAACAAAAAAGCAACTTTGAAACAATCATCAAAAAACAAATTGATTAAACCAATAATCGTGCTAAGAACTGGGACTAAAAACATAAGTGAAGACAGCTCTTTCCCTCAAAGAGATTACATTCTAATATGCAGAAGGGTATAAAAGGTAGTTGAAGGGTGGAGAGAAGTAGACTATTTTAGTTTTTGATTAAAAACCATTTATTAGGTCTCTCCATGACCAACTCTGTACAATACCTAATGATTCAAACAAAGGAAAAACAGGCTCTACATTCTATTGGGAGCTCTATGCAAATATGGTATTATCACACACACACACACACACACACACACATACACACTTATATCTATATACTTTAATCCACACATATGATACAGAGATCCATTATATACTTTCATTTCATGTATATACATAAACAGACACATACACATATATATGTATATATATTCATACACATATAATAAATACACACAAATGTCATGCACATATTGTTCAGTCAATTCAAATATGTGTAATTCTTCGTGATCCAATTTGAGGTTTTCTTGGCAAAACTATTGGAAGGGTTTGCTATTTCCTTTTCCACTTCTTATTCACAGATCAGGAAACTGAGGCAAAGAGGGTGAAGTTCCTTACCTAGGATCAAGTTATGAAGTATCTGAGATGATATTTGAATTCAGATCTTCCAGAGCTCAGATCCATTGTTCAATGCACATGCCATCTAAATAAATACATGTTGTGTACACACATATATTTGTGTATAACCATGCATCTACACACATTTATCACATGCATGTGATATACACTACATACACACATTGGATATCATAATGTTCTTGGTCTTTTGTTCTCAAAAAAGACCACAACATCAGGGAGAGGATGCCATGACCAGCCAATGACATGGATTTGAGTGAGGAGATGCCGTGCTAAGTCACCAGTCTCATTTTCTTTGCTGACCAGATATGAATCAGGACAAGTAGAGATGATCCTAGATGTGAGACAATCAAGAGTAAAGTGACTTGTCCAAGGTCACATAGCTAGTGTCAAGATTCACAGACTGAATTTGAATTCAGCTCTTCCTGTTTTCAGGACTGTTGCTTTATCCAATGCAGCACATTTGTATCCACACACATGTCATATACATACCTTGACCTCAGATATCATACATGCATGTCGTATACTTATAAAAATATAATAGTTATACATATATGATACAGATATATATATATATGTGGGGGTATACGTTTATAAATATATGCACATAATGGGAGGTGATACTATCTTATATTTGCACAGTGCTCCCAAAGAATATGAGCTTCTGCAGATAGGGATTATCTTTATTAGTACAATATTGGTCATATAGTAATATATACACATATACATGTTTGGACACATATGCTCAATAGGGCAAACATTCATCATATGAGAGCTTATTTTCCATATTTTGTTGCTGTGTGGTCATGATCAACTCTTCATGACTCCATGGGTCATATAACATCAATACCAACTTTGGGATTTTCTCCACAAAGAAAATGGAATGGTTTGCCATTTCCTTCTCCAGCTTATTTTACAGATGAAGACACTGAGGCAAATAGAATGACTTGCCTAGGGTCACACTGATGGTAAGTATCTGAGGGTGGATTTGAACTAGCCAAGGTGAGTTTTCCTGACTTCAGACTTAGCATTCTACTCACTATACCACCAAACTGCTGCCAAGTTTCCATATTACAAAGTTTTAATTATTAGTTTAAACTTGTTCCTGGTGACACTTTCATTTCCTCTTATTCTCTTAAGGGATAAAATTTGCTGACATTATATAAATATTTTTATATGTTGATATTTTCTTCCATGGAAAAATAATCATTTCTAATTGCTAGGGTGATATGCTAAGCCTGAAGTCTGAAACATTAGATGAAAATTTCCACTGGATCATTTACCAAATATCTGACATCCTCCAAATAGTATCTGTACCAGTTTAGGACTGTTGCTAGGACAAATGCTATAAGATATCATAAATAAATGTAAATATAGACATATATGTATATTTGCAATATACATTTATTATTTATAAGCCCTTCACAAAATGCAAATGTAAGATGGCATTCATTATCATATGACCTTTTCCCCAGCACTTTCTCCTTTTAATTTCTCACTATTTTAGTCACTCAATTAGCTATTTCATTCTCCTCTGAATCTATTTCAACATTCCACACCCCTTTCAAGCTGAGAAGTCCATAATGAAAAAGCTCCCAATGTTTCATAAGAATAATATATATTCATCTATAAAACACTTTTCAAAAGCCTATGTGGAACTATGGGAAAGAATAGAGGGCATAATTATCCAAATGTATGGAAGGAGTCCCTGACCTTCAGGAGTCAACAATCTAATTGACATCCTAAGATACACACATATAATAATTAAAAATGAGACGCAGTATTTTAAAATTCAGTACCAAAGTAAAGGTCGCAGACAATAAGAACTCTGTGAATCCAGAGCAGGGGGAAATCAGTATAGGCTACAATTAGCAGAAAAGGTCTCTTGGAAAGAGGTCAATTTAACCCTGGCTCTGAAGGTACAGATAGAACTTAAAAAAAAGATAGAAGACAGTCAGAAGGGGCTTAGATAAAGGAAAGGACTGAGATAGAGGACTCAGAACCAGAACTCATTATTCTTTCAATAACTATGTTGAAGGGGGTCTATCATGGACAATTATTTCAGTTGTTTTTCAGTCAGGTCCAACTCTTCATTTGGGGTTTTCTTGGAAGAGATATTGGAGTAGTTTGCCATTTCCTTCTCCAGCTCATTTTATGAATGAGGAAACTGAGACCAACAGAGTGAAGTGATTTTTCCAGGGTCATATAGGCACTCAGTAAGTGCCAATGGCAGAATTTGAACTCAGGAAGAAGAGTCTTCCTAACTCCAGATTTCTTTATCTAAATGTCCATCTGTACAATATGGTATGGTAGTTACTGAGGGACATTGATAAAATCAATATGGTTCCTTCCATTGAGGAATTTGCAGTCATGATATATGGAGAAATTAAATCTATGCAGCTAAATATAATACAAACTAGATAATTTTCAGAACTTAAAAGGATTACCTAATACTATGAATTTGGAGAAACAGGGGAAGAGAGAGAGAGAAGATAAAGTAATATTTCCATGGGGCTTTGAAACAGGTGTCAGATCTCAACAAAGAAAGTTGAAAAGCAAGGAATTTCAGGGATAGGAGTAAGCAATATTGAGTGATGAAAAGAGTATCTATGGTGGATTCAAAATACCTGAGTTTAAATCCTAGCCTTGATCTTTACCTTGGGAAAGTCACTTAACAAATCTACCCAAGAGATTCTGGAGTCAGCTCAAATTGGCTGGTGAGGGCAAAGCATTAAATTTTCAATGTGTGCATTTACACTTCAGCAACTGGCAAACCCTACAAATAAGGCATTGAGTTATTGTTTTGATGATTGTCTAGACTTAATAAAGTGATGGAGAGAATGTCAACAATACAGATTAAATTTAAAAGCTTGCCCTGGGGATATTTGTTTTTTTTTTTCAGGGAGCCAACTCTTAAACATTTGCTGTCACAATGTTGGCTCTTATCCTCAGTTTTTTTCATCTATATATTATAGATGATAATATACTATTTATCTCATAGGGGTTTTTGTGAGGGAACTAATTAACCCTTCAACTGTTATCCTTTTGGGGCTGTTGTTATATTTACATTAGTAGAAAGAACATTGGTCTAGAAGTCAGACCTAGATTTCAGGTTCAATTCTGGAATGAATTCTTTCATTCTTTGAACAAATATTAACACATACCCCATGAACAAGGCAAAAAATAGCATGAATAGTATAGTAGACAGATTCATAAGCTCAGAGTCAGGAAAATTGGATTCTGGCATCACTTTCAACAAATCACTTTAAGGCCTCCAAAATAGTTTCTACAGTTGTGATAGAGCAGATGCTGATCTGATTTGACAGAAGGTATTTCCCCACCAAGGGAGTTTATTAAGCATATGCAATTAGGTCAGGAAGAACAGACAAATTAAATTAAAAAAACCCAAGACTTCACAAAAAAAGAAAATTATTAAGTGCAGATCCTTTCCCTCAGGGAGCTTAACAATCTAAAAGGGAAGAAATAAATGATGCATAAAAAATCCTAACATAAGGCAGAACTGTATACCTTAATTCTTACTTTCATTATTCATCATAGTCCTGAAATGGCATTGGATTCTTGAAGAAATGACTTCTGTTTTTAAAAGGAGCAAGTGGCATGGGGAATTTAGTCCAAGGATGAGATCAAAAAGCAGAATGCTTGGAGAACTGGTAGGGTTCAAACTGTTTAAAGCACCAAAAACCAAGAATGACTAGAAGGAGACTATTCACTAGCAAAACCCTAACTCAGCTTTTGGGATATTAGCTGGCTATTTTTGGCATAGAAGTTATCCTGATCAAATCTTTGCCATTTGTTTCTTTTTGTTTTTTCTTAAAGTAAAACAGCTGAGCTACAATTGCCTACAAGAAAGGGAGCAGTCAACATTACCACTCCAATAGAGACCAAGGATGATGAGATTCGAGAATAATCTGAGACAGCTGAGAAAACAGTAACCAAAAAAGCAAAGTAAAATTTCTGCTTTAATTAAGCCTCATCTTGTAATCTTATGTTCACTTCTGGGGTGACTTTTTAGGAAATATGTTATGAAAGTGGAGAATGTCCACAAGAGGGAGAACAGGATGATCAAGAGGTTGGAAGCCAGAGCAAATAAATATTAAATGAGGGAGCTATGGACAATTAGGCAGAAAAAAGTAGACTTCATGTTCCATAATGGCTATCTTTATAGGTCTGGAGGACTGTGATGCCTAAGGGGGGATTAGGCTTATTCTATATGACCTCTAAGAGCAGAAAAAGGACCAATGAGTGGAAATTAAACCGATTTAAATTAAACAGATTTAGTCTCTATTCAAGGCAATTTTGTGGTTCAGTCCTTTTCAGTTATGTCCTACTCTTTATGACCCTTTTTTGGGTTTTCTTGGCAAAGATACTGGAGGAATTTTTCCATTTCCTCTTCTCCAGATCATTTTACTGAAGAGGAAGTAGAGGCAAATAGGTTTTAATCACTTGCCTAGGGTCAAACCACCATATTTGAATTCCAGTCCTCCTGATTCCAGGAACAGTCCTTCGGATACATCTAACTCCAAGGTAATATTTCCTAGCAATTATGGACAGTCATCCCAAAAGGAAAATTGGCTTCCACAAAAACTAAGAGTTCTTAAACTAGTGACTGGATGATCTCTTGTTGATGGAGTTATTTGTTTTGGTTGGGAGTAGATTAGATGTCCCCTGAGGCTCCTTGATTTTTCAGTTTAGATAATTTTTTTTAAAGTGTTAAATTTTAAAAGGGTAGAAACATAACCCTCAACTTTTCCTAGAGTTCTTCAATAAAGATTATGGATTTACACCCATCTTTTATTAAAAGTTTAATTATAACAGTATACTTTGTAGTAACATTTTATGGTTTCGAAATTGTTTCTTTATAATAAACCTAGTCGGGTAAGTAATATAAAGGTTCCTCACATCTAATTTGTTTCAGGTAACTGAAGCTCTCAAATTGGATGATCAAATAAAATGTATCTGATTACTGGATCAGCTTTTATCAGTTTATTCCCCTATAGTTCAACACATCATCCCTGTACCTTTTTGCATCAAAATTCCCCTAAGCTCACATTTCTTAATGAGAATATAAGTTCATTAACGGAACAAATTGCCTCTCCTTTTAGATTTGCAGCCCCTAAGAACAGCATTGAACTCAGAAAGTGATCAACTCATGTTTTTTCCTTCATTCATTCACTCAATCATTAATTCCTATCCATTGTGTTCCATTCAAAGCAGTGATTCATATAATGTCCTGGCCACTTGGACCCAGATGGTTGCAGAAGAGAAAGTGAAATTGGTAACTTAGCATAACCCTCCTCACCCAAATCCAATTCATGTGCTTGTGATGGCATCACCTCCCAGAAATCATGGTCTTCAAGAATGGAGGAAAGTAACTATAAACAATAACACTCATTCATGGAAATTAAGAGAGAAACTCAAGGTTTCAGCTAATGACAAAAATGCACTGAATTTTCATAATTGCAATGGAGGAAGATGTTCTCATATTTCATACCACAATTCTTTTTTTTTCACCTTTGCATTCTACTTCTACACAAACAGAAGCCTTCAGCTTTTTTGCAAATGGGTTCCAACAATTTAATGGGAATGACCATGAGAGAAGGATCTATTTCATCAATTTTTTTCTTTCTTTTTCCAAGACTTCACATAAGTAGTAACTATTGTCAGTATTTGCTTGAGGAAGCAGTCCGTTTGCCAAACTCCCAGAGATCCTCCTTTCCCCTACTTGCCTGTGTTCCATTAAGTCAATTAACATTATCTGGTACACCTGTGCACACTATTCCCTAATGCAAACAGCAGGCTACCGCTGCAAAGCCTTTTTTTTGTGTAGGCCTCGTATTTCTGGAACACTCTACCACCCTTGATCAGATAGAATCCTTTATCTGCAGGGCACAGTACAAGATTAAAAAAAATCCCTATAACCCATCTTGAGTTTAATTCTCTTAATATCTGAAATTTTTTCTTCTGTTTTATGTCTTTATTGATTTAATTTTTTCTACTTACGCATTCTGTGGTTTTCTGTAAGGCACAATTTTATAAATTGAGGGGTTGGGGAGTCATGAATCAAATTACATTTCCAGAAATATATTACCTTCACCTCCAAAATGCAGGAACATATTACTGAAAAGGATGCTTTATGCAGAAAATCCAATCTTTCCTAATTTCAAAGCATATTTTCCCACTATTAAGGTTTTAATGATATATGTACCATTACTTTGAGTCTTTCATTAAAGAGGGCGTGAGTCTGACTAAGTGAAGAGATGGCTGATAAGAAATAGATTTTAGAATTATTGATAAAGCTAATATAAAAGTTATAAGAAGGCAGGCTCAAACAGCTGTAAGCACATGTACAAGGATCCTTTGAAGCAGACCATTTGGGAAAGCCTGTGACCATTAATTTAACACCCTCTATTTTGATCTTGGTCTATCTCATAGTTCCTCATTTTCAAGAGAGAAAATTATTTTTATCACAGTCCCACAATGTAATCAGCACAAATATGATTGCTACATATGACTGAGTTGAATGTGTAAAAACAGAAGTGCTAATCTCATCCTTAATGGAGGTCACAAATACATCGAATTTTAATATATTTTAATAAATTTAATCTGCCTTTACCTCATTAATTTTAATAACTATAGCAATAACATTTAACATTAATCCAGTTCCTTGGATCTTGTGGTTTTAGTATGTAATAATCAAGGATTTGTTTTAACTATGCAAGGCAACTGAAAATGATGGATTTTGAGTCTGCTCTCAAACCAGCTTCCTTAGGTAATTGACTTCCCCTCTAATCCTCCATCCATATTTATAAAATTGTGGCATTGGACTCAGCTATTTTCAAAGGTCCCTTTTGGATAGATGGATGGATGGAAGGAAGGAAACTGAAGGGATGGATGGATAGTTCATCCTTCATAATCAAAGAGGACTATGACATCATATATGTAAATATAACTTGTGTATTGGGTTTATTATAATGAGGGGAGTATTGTGCAAGGACTTCCTTCTCCTTTGCCTTTTCCAGAACCATTTCACCTCTTAACCTTATTGATAGAAACAGGACTCATAGTGATCCGGATGCTGATGGAGTCCATGGTTTTGTGGGTGTGATTTCCTTCCCATATCAGAGCGACCTCCATGGTGCTCCAACAAGACCAATTGCCCGAGATAAATTAGCGAGAACACCATTCATCCAAGTCTGTTACTCAATAGAGTAATACAGAAGTGTCTCCGGATGGGACTCCCTGACAGGGGGACAAAGCTGGGGTCACAGGGAGGCCCTGGGCTAAGAGAATGAAAAATCAAAGAAAAGGAAAAGAAGATACTCCTTCTGAAGGGGCTCACAATAAAAGGAAGGAAACAACATGTAAACAACATTCAAACAAGAACTATTCAGATAAATGGCAGATAATCCTAGAAGGAAAAAAACGTAAAATTAAAATTAAAAAAAAGTTAAAAAATTAAAAAAAATTAAATTAAGGAAGACTGGAAAGACATCTTAGAGAAGGTAGAACTTTAGCTGAGGCCTGAAGAGAGGCAGGGAAGATGGGGTGGGGGGGAGAGAAAGAGGAGAGAGAGAGAGAAAGAGAGAGAGAGAGAGAGAGAGAATACTTAAAAAATTTATAAACCTATAGTAATAAGTACTTTGCTATATGCACAATACTCCATATCTACATGTACTACTACAGGTTTTACAATGGATTTGCACAAAACTGCAAATAGTAAATTCTACTGATTCATTTGTGCATTTTTTTTTTTTTTTTGGTTTTATCACCGCTGTGAACAACAATCGATTAGGGTCAACTTTGCAGTCATGAATCAGAGAGGCACTGTGGGAAGGTGAAAGACTACTTACTCTAGCAGAGGACACAGCCTCTGGGGTTTATTATTGTTCAATCATCTTTGGGTAGGGTCCAACTCTTCATGATCCCATGATCCCATTTGGAGTTTTCAAGCCAAAGATTCTAGAGCAGTTTGTAATTTTCTCCTCTAAGCTCATTTTGCAGATGAAAAGCTGAGACCAAAAGTGGCAAGTGACTTGCCCAGGGACACCCAGTGAGTAAATGACTGGGGCCAAATTTGAACTCAGGAAGATGTCTTCCTGTCTCTACGCCCAACACTGTCCACTAAGCCACCAACTTACCTACCTTAGGTTTGCTGATTATGTGATAGTGAGATACTTTATTGCTCAGGTCATCAGTTTCTTTATCTGTAAATTGATGGAGCTAGATACCCCTCCAGTTTTAATTCTAATATCCTCTAAAGGATTCACAGTTAGAATCATCAAGTCAATTATAACATGATTCACCCATTCCTCAATCCATTTTTCTATATTAAAAACTTACTGCGTAAAACTTTATCATGTCATTGCTCTGGGAATTTTCTCTGGTTATCCCCCATGTGTGGAATGTGAGTTTCCTTCTCTGTTCCATCTATTGAACTCTCTAGTATCTTGTAAGTCAAATCTAAAATCTCTTTGCATCCTGGAATTTTGTCCCATTCCCTGTTAATTATTTCTATTTATCCTCACATCTAGGGTCTTCTCCAAGCATACGGATTCCTGTCTGGCAACTGGACTCAAATGATTCTAGAGGAGAAAGTGAGGTTGATGACTTAGCAGTGTTCCCCCTCACTCAGATTCAATTCACATGCTGGTCATGGTAACACCTCCCTGATGTCATCATCATGCATCCCATATATATAGCTTGCTTTGTATATATTTGCCTGCATTTCCTTTCCTCCAATAGAATGCAAGCTCCTCAAGGGTAGGGATTGTCTTTTCCCCTCTTTTTTGTATCCCCGGCTCTTAGAATAGTAATTGGCAAATAGCATACCTTCCTAAATGTTTATTTGGTTGAAGAACTAAATTTTTACACTTTACAAAGATAGGCATCAATGTCATCACTTATTTTTTGGATAATTTACATAATTTCCTAAGTACAAGCTTCTTCAGGATAACCCTTTTTCTTCTATGCTTACATGATCCTGACTTTGCCTATAAATCCATTTGAAGATATGCACATGAACCAGTCGTATTTTCAACATTCTATGTTAACCCATTGTTGACTGAGTCTATGAAGTTCTCATCCTAAGAGGACCTTTTCATTCTACTCTTGAATGTTTATCATTTTCCCAGCCCATTCAGAGGTAAAGTATACCTATTTTCAATCCATAATATCACTTGGGGAAGTGATGTCTTCCTATTCCAAAGTATTTCTTCAGGGTTTTTTTAATTCAAATTAAATAATAAATATAAAAATTGTGTGGCAAACCCTAAAAAGCACCTTGTTTGTGCTATTTTTTACTATACCCAAATTCCATTGCTTTTAACCAATCTTGTCCTTTGTCTGACTATAAATGATAAAGATATTGGTGAGAGATCATGAGTTATATAGAGAGGCTTGTAGCTCCACAAAGTGCCTCAAATCTGAGGAACCAATTCACTTCAGGATTGCAAAGTTCCATGCTGCTCTCAGTCACCACTCTGAGATACCAGATTTGCTTCATCATTTCGTTGACTCTAGTTAAAATACAAAAGTAGTAAATCTACTTGCTATACCTTTCTTTTTAGTTCAGTTCTTCTAAAAGTATATAAATAGAGTGAATGAATTATTTGTTCTAAGAAAACATAACTTTTAAAAAACCCTTCTATTCATCTCATTTTCCTTCTCTGTTCTATCTACTGAAACTCCCTAGTATTTTGTAAGTCAAGTCTAAAAATCTCTGTATCCTGGAAGTTTGTCCCAACCCCTCTTAATTTTAGTGCCTTTCCTCTGTTAATTATTCTATTTATCCTCACATCTAGGGTCTTCTCTAGCCATACATTTTCTGAATATTATAGATACATTTAAAGTCACCTATGAAATTAAAATAGGGATTTAAACTCAAAGTCGAGCATTAGAAAAATACACAATTAGTCTCACCATTTTTATTGTGAAAATGTAAAAAAATTAAGTACAGCTGGAAGTATAATATTCAAAATCCTGCTTCAGATAGATATATGAAAAAGGCTCCAAAGACAAAATGATTGGTTTTTTATAAAGGGTTTTTTGGTTGGTTTTCTTTTTTCTAGAACATGTTGTTGGCATATATTTCTAACATTAGAAAGATTTTTTATCATGTAATAATTTGAAAGAAACAGAGGATCATTAAGATAATTTTCTGTTATGGTCAAGTTTATTTTAAATAAGATAGTTTTGATGAACCATTTTGTTATATTGGGGAATTCAAGGACCATAGACAAAGGCTCACAGTGAGATGATCTAACTATAGGGTTTATGGACAGTATATAAAACAGGAAGATATGAAGAAAACAAGAAGCATAGCACACCTGCTTCATAAAAATCTTACTGCCTCCTATTTTTGTTCCAGGGAATGAAACTGTTTATATAAGTGCTCTTGAGAGGGTAGTTTTATTGAGACAATAGCCCAACCTCAGATGGTCCCCAAATGTTAGGGATAATTCAGTTTTATACTTCCATAGATAAAAGGAGATTTCCCCATGTACAAGAAATTTTTTCCTGATTTCCTTTCATTCTAAGGCCATCACATTGTTGATTATTTCCAATGTAGGCCACATGCAGTTTGAATATGGTAGTTTGCATTTTCTCTCCAACTAACTATGAACTCCTTTAGAGCAGGGGCTGTCCTTTGGATTTTTTATATATCCCTGGACCTTAGCACAGTGCCCCACTGATTGGCTTCAATCTACAGTGAGAAAACCTTACATTTTACACATGATTTTGGAGAATACTTTGATGTCAAGAACTGAATTCTTATATTGATTTATCATTCTATATGTCTCTTTTTTGTATAGTTCCTCCCTCTCCTCTGAAGGGACTTGATTCAACCAGTCATGATCACAAGTTTATTTTGAGATATTTGAATTAATGGATTTTACCTATTCTTCTTCTAAGTTAAGAAAACCAAGGACAGGCTGAAAAGACTTTTAGTAGGAAATCTTCTGAAGTGTTTTACAAAATACACCATTCACTGTACTGAATTGTTGTCTTGAAACAAGAAATATGATTATATTTTGTTATCTATTTTTAATACATAAATAAGCACATTTATGGCTTGCAAATCTGAAAATCAATGTCAATCTTTCCTCTGAGTCAGGTCAGATTGTGTTATTGTGATATAATCCAGGATGTCAGAAATATGCCAGATTAGTTAATACAAAATTGTATAACTTCAAATAAATGTAGACTGAATTTTCCATATTCTCCACCATGTATTCATTCTTTATTTTCCTTTTTTTTTGCAAGGTAGTGGGGTTAAGTGGCTTGCCCAAGGCCACACAGCTAGGTCATTATTAAATGTCTGATGCTGGATTTGAACTCAGGTACTCCTGACTCCAGGGCCAGTGCTCCATCCACTGCATCCCCTTATAGTCATTCTTAATAGATATCAAGATTAAGAAGTGGTCCAGGTAACAGGACCTTTTAAATATGATGAAAACATATTATGTAATATTTGTATTATATAATCTGTCACAGACCCTTATTAATGTTGAATAGATGAATAGAATGGATGTGAGCAATATAGAGAAGACCAGTTTACTTGGATGGCAGAACACAGAAAAGTGAGCAATGCCCAATGAACTAGAATATGAGGAGAGGGAAGAAAAAAATTTACATGATAATTTTGTGGTGTATTTGAAAGAAAGAACAAGTTGTACAGAATTGATTTGCAGTTTTATGTGCAATCATTTTTTATTGTACTCTGTTAGAGAAATGTTTGTTTTATTCCATAAATTAAAAAACAAAATTAAAATAACAAATTAGAAGAAAATTTTTACAAAAGAGAAAATACTAGAACCAAAGGAATAGAAAAGTATATACCTCCATTATGCATTCATGTGTGTGCTTTCTTAAATAGGATGTTATTATAACCTGACATGACCTTATAATTAGTACTGAAAAATGAATATTGCTCAGGGAATAATATTGCATTTCTTCATCTGACTAAATCTTAAAATTAGTGAAATGATGAGGGAAGGCAGGTGTGAAGAATATTTATAAGTTCTTAGTATGTATCAGGAATTGTTCTGGGAATATAAATCTAAAAGAATGACAGGTCCTGCCCTGAAGAAGTCTAAGGAAATGATAGCCAGGAAAAACTGTTTTGTTAATGAAGAATTCACATAGATGGTGCAAGATATAAGAGGACAGTCAGTCCCTTTAAGCTATCATCCTCTGTGTCTGCTTCCTTTTTTCCACAAACTCTGAGATTAAGCTCCATACACTTGCTGCTTCATGAACCTCTCCTTTCATTTTTTCTCTTCTATTTGTACAACTTTGGCATCATTTATTAGAAACTGCTGTCTTCAAAATTACCAATTACAATCATCAAATGCAATGGCCTTTCTTAAGTTCTTAAGTTTACATTGTTCTTGAGTTATCCATTGGCCACTGATGTGTCCCTTTCCTAACTTCTTTTCTTTATACTCTTTTCATCTTTTTATAGTCATGCCATTACTGTCTCCTGGTTGTCCAATTCTTCTGATCCTTTGTCTCCTTTTTGGTATCCTTTGCTGGATCATCATTCATCTCCTAACCTTAATTATAGGCATCCCCCAAAGTTTTGTCCTCTTCTCTCTGTATACTTTCTTCCTTGAGAGGCAGCTAGGACCTGAGTTCAAATTCAGCCTTAGACACTTGACATTTACTATTTGTGTGACCTTGGGAAAGTCACTTAATCCTGATTGCCTCTCATCAAGGGTCGTGCTGAACCACTAGACCTAGATGGCTCCAGAGGAAAAGGTAAGGCTGGTGACTTTGCAAAACATTCCCTCACTTAAATCCCATTCACCTGCGTGCCCTGGCATCACCTCCCTGTGATGATGTCATAGTGGGCTTCGAATGAAGGACAAATAACAACAGCATCAGTTCCCATGGACTGAATTATTATCTCAAGGCAGGTGCCTCATACAAACATAGATCAAGATCTGAATGAATATTTATCCTTATACAGATTAAATCCATTCAGCTCTTGTCTCTTCCTGGAGTATCACTCTATCACCAAATTGGATATCTAAAAGACATCTTAAATTCAACATGGCCAAAACAAACTTCTTTCCTCTCCCACTAAACTTTCCTTTTGAATAAGCTGCTATTTCTGATGAAAAATCCACCTTCCCTCAAGTATCCCAGGTTCATAACAATGACTTTATCAAGGACTCTACTCACGCTGACCTCACTGATCTAATCAGTTGTTAAATCTTGCCACTGAACATTTCTCACATTCATTTTCCTCTTCTCTCCATTCATACAGACACCATCTGTTCAGGCCCTCGTTGTCTCTTGTATAAATTACTGCAAAAAAGCCTTAATTGGTTTCCCTGCCTCCTAACTCCAGTCCATGCTACAGTACTGCCAAAGCTATTTTCCATAAAGTGAAGCTCTAATCATAGGATTCCTTCCTCAGCCAAAACTAGTTGCATCCTACAGCCTCCAGTTTGAGACTTTTTTTTAGCTATTAGAGTTCAACACAAACATGGCCCCAACTTAACTTTTCTAGTTCATTGGGCATTGCTCACTTTTCTGTATTCTGCCATCCAACTAAACTGGTCTCCTCTCCATTGCTCACATCCATTCGATTCATCCATTCAACATTAATACTATGCCAAGTACTCTTAGGGACTGCAGATATAATTAACATGAAGAAAGATAGCCCCTGGTGCTGAAGGATTTCACAATCCAATACAGGGGAGACAACAGAAAAAAGAAGGCAGGAGAAAAAAGATGAAGGAGTAGACCAGAGGATACATGGCCTTCGGGCAATCTTGTTTGATAGAACTAATGCCAGTTAGAGGAAAAAAAGAGTTTCTCTCCTTTTCTATAACCTTTAACAAGATATACCAGAAGTCTGGAATGCATCATTGACCTCAGGCCCCAGAATTCTCTCTTTTCCTTCTTAGAAATCACATTCTATAGCAGGGGCTATTAACCTAAAGTCTTTGAATGTCTACATGTCTTTTCATTCTTCTCAATATAATAGATTTTCTTTCTAATCCTACACATTTGACTTTATGCATGTAAAGACATTCTGAGGTATTCATAAATCTTATGTCTGCTTCTCAAATGATGCCAAGAGTTTAAGAACCCCTATTCTGCATGAAGTTTGGCATGATCCCCATGCCCCTGCTAGTACTTCCCTCCCAAATGATCTCTTTGCCTTCTCTGTATAGATTTGTATTTATTTACTTTATATTTATGCTATGAGTGTGTTTTGGTATATAAGAGGGTATATAATGGACTTATTTGCTCTTCATTAGAATATAAGCTCCATGAGAGTTGATAGTTTTCTTCTTGCTTTGTATATCCAGTACCCACAATACCTGATTCACACACAGCTGTTTAATAAATATGTTAACTGGGATGTATGTGTGTATATGTACATATATGTATTATGTGTTTATGTATATATGTTTTGTTTTTTTTTACCAATATACTGTAGAATATAACCTCTTAAAGAGCAAGGACAAGCTTTCTATTTTGTCTTTGAATCTCTATGTCATAGCAGTGTAGACAATGAAACATCAATCACTCCTTGAAATGGAGTGAATTTCCTAAAATCAAAAAACAGGTGAAAGGTCCAACTTATCACTATCTTTTTTACTTCATCATTGCATGCATTGGACATCGTATAATAGAGATTTCCATTTTAATTCCTCTTGTTTTCCCAAGTCCAAATAGATAATGACAATGGAGCTAGCTAGTTCAGTCAGGATATCGAGCAGGCAACCAGGATTTCACTCTAGAATAAGAGTTCTTAAAATCTGTATGTATATGTGTGCATGCACACATGTGAACATACTATGGACTTCTTTGGGAGTCCAGTGAAACATATTTAATATCTCAAAATAATATTTAAATGCAAAAAATATAAAGCCATAGGATTATAAAGTTGATTCGTTATATTCAAATAGTCATCAAAATATTTAAACAAGGAAAAATCTAAAGAAATTGGCTTAAGATGTTGTTTCTTCTACCACATTGGGTTATCATATTCTACCAAAAAGGTAGACTATCTCTTAAGATACTTTAATTAGTGAATGACCCAAAGGTAAGATTATCTATAAAATTGCAAGCCACAACATGACTGCGGCAATATAAATGAAAAAGATTACTATAAGGAAATATCTTAATTAAATGGAAAACCTCTGGAGGTCCTGAAGAAAACATAATAATATATATATCCCTATCAGCTTCCCCCATAACCTAGCAGCAGAGGATATTTATGATGTGATCACTACATACAATAACTCCATCAGATAATATTCCTTATTTTTACTGTCAAATCAGATAGAGTTCAATCAGGTGGGAATAAGGGCAGCTAAGTGACACAGGGAACAGAGTACTGGAGTCAGGAAGACAACTCTTCTACGTTTAAATATGGTCTTATACACTATAACTGTGTGACTGTGGTCAAGACTGTCTGCCTCAAGTGCCTCATCCATAAAATGAACTGGAGAATAAAATGGCAAATGACTCCAATACTTTTGCCCAAAAAATGCCAAATGGGGTCACAAAAAGTTAGGTATGTCTAAGAAAAACTTAATAACAAAAGGGAGACTTATCCTTGCCAAAGATGGTCTTAATTAAAAAAAAGAAATACAGCAATATTGTGCATCAAAAAATAAAATCAGAAACCCTGTCAAATGTTGGCCTATCATCATGCAATCCAGTTCGCCAAAATATACCATCAATGATATTCATAGAAAACCATTACTTCTTTTGTAAAAAAATTCTCAAGGAACACTTCAAGAGTTTCCAGTTAAGTTTCTTAGAGAAACACTGTTACAGCAACCATGTCATCAAAGGAAATTTGATGTTCTAAGTGCAAAATAATCTTACCAAAAATGTTAACATAATGGATCAAATCCCCCCCTGGGGGAAGGGAAGGTATGTATGTGTATATGGACTTTATGGCTTTTGTTTTCTTTTCCCAAATGCCATATTAGATGGTGAGAAATACCTCTGAATAACCTTTCTTTTCAACATATGCAATTAGGTTGCAGATCATGGTATGTTCTGTGAATTTCTTCTGAATGAATTGTCAACTAAAAACTCTGAGAAGGAAACAAATATTTCAGTATTTCTAGCTCCTGTTATCACATTGTCTTCTTTAAGTAATGTGACTTTCCAAAAAAATATGAACCAGGGGGAGAATGCTCATGTTTTCCATTATTCTCTCTGTCATCTTTTGGCTGTAAGCTAAATATTGCTAAACTTGGGCAAGTTATAAAAATAAAGCTTAAGAATGTCAATTGAATATTCTGAACTTAAAATGTTTTTATCTACTATAGTGAATAAAGTCATTGCTTCATAAGTTTTAAATGTCTATTTTTAAGGCTTGGCAGAACATTTATTTTAGTTAGCAATCATTTAGAATAGAGTGCTAGAAAGTAATTGGATCTATGAATTCATTGGTAAAAGGAATTTGCAGGTGAGTAAACATCCTATACCAAAGAAGGTCAGGATTTCTCTGTGATTTCATGTAAAGTCCTGCTTGGGGCCCTAAGACAATGTGGGTCAGAGGTAAGACTTGCACCTAGGTCTTCCTGCCTTTAATATCTAATCTTGATTTCCTATACCATACTATCTCTTCTTTGTTGATTAATAAAACATGATAAATATAAATCACAAAATAGTTGGATATAGGGTACTCAGTCAATAGATCTATAATTTCATTGATGATGGTGCTCTCCAGCGATGGAGATAGCAATCCTTTCATGTTTGCCCAGTCTTTTGGAGTCTTGGCTTTCCTCAAGCTCTCCTGATATCTGTATATACATATGATGATGCTTGCCTTTGTTCACAAAGAAGACCATGACATCAGAGAAGTGATGCCGTGGCAAGCAAATGCATTGGATTTGAGTGAGTGGAGCTTTGCAAAGTCACCAGTCTCACTTTCTCCTCCAAAGTCATCTGGATGCAGTGGCCAGATATGAAACAGGATGACTGGAGATGACCCTGGATGTGAGGCAATCAGGGTTAAGTGACTTGCCCAGGTTCACATAGCTAGTGAGTATCAAGTATATGAAGCTGTATTCGAACTCCTGTCTTCCTGACTCCAAGGTTAGTGCTCTATCCACTGTGCTATCTAGCATATACATTTATCAAATTGAACATACGTACTGCCTCTTAGCTGTTCCTAGCTTTTGCTATAAACATCACTCATCTTCTTTTCCAGAGATACCTAAATTTTGTTTTATATCTATCTCTCTATATATGTAATTATCTCTGATATTCTTTATGCTATTTCCCTCACATTTTGTGCAAACTGTTACAATTTCATTACATGCCCAATACATATTTAGTCACTGTCCGTGGTGCTAAAAGTAGTTTTCAATCTTACATCTTCAAAGTTGAAAATATTTCATGATTTCTCCATTCACATGGAAACATCAGAACATTTAGTCATAAACTGACATAAAATTTAGTCATAAAACTTATATGCATTTATGTAAGTCCACTTACATAAATTTAACTAAAACCATTGAAAAAATAAGACAACAATTTCCATTCAAGAAGGGTTGATATTACAACTATTTCATCATTCATATATATATATATATATATATATATATATATATATATATATATATATATAAAACATTTATAGTTATCGCAACTGGGAAACCAGAGTCTTAATCCTAATTTGACATTCATTTACTTAATAACTTTGGACAATCACAGCAGACCTTGATTTCTTTGTTTATAAAAATGAACATAATTAATTCAGTGAAAAATAGTAAATGTTAATGATGATAGTTAATATTTATACAGTACCTTAAAATGTGCAAAGCATTTTACAGATGTTATGTCATTTGAACCTCACAAAAATCCTATAAGGACAGGCTTATGATTATGCCCATTTTATACATAAGAAAATTGAGAAACCAAGAGATGTAGTGACTTTCTTAGGGTAACACAGTAGAAATCATAGGCTCTCAGGTCTTCTTGATTCCAATTTCAAAACTATCCATTGTGCTACTGAGCAGCTCTAATTATCAATCAGAATTCTAGAACTGTAAGTACCATGGAAGGAGAGACAAAAAATCAATAGCAGTCATTACAATGATTTTTTCTGAAACCGGAGAGGGTATAATATATGAGAGATACTCAAACAGCTATAATAAAATACAAATTAAGTATAGTAGATAGATGGGCATGCAGGCAGGCAGGTAGACAAATAGCTAGCTAGCTAAATAGGAAAGTTAATAAAGGGGAAAATCATTAGACAAGCACAATAGGACTGAGATTTGGGGCAAATCACCTCTCTGAACCAGTTTTCCTATCTGTGAAAGAAGGCAATTGGATCTGATCATTTCCTAGGTCCTTTTTTTTATCTAATAGTGGTATATTAAAAAAATATAATGACTCTAAAGTCAAAGGTCCTAGGGTTCAAATTATGCTTCTAACACTACCTATGTGAGCCTCTAGGCTTCAATTTTCTCATTTGTAATAAATGACCTTTGAAGTACCTTCCAGCACTAGCTCTCTGATCCAAGGAGTCTTCAAATTTTAGAAAGGGCATAAGTAAGGTAGAGAGTACTACCTTTTCTTAGGGTCTGTTATTCAAAAGCACTGATATTTTATATATAAAAAAAGAAAAGATGTCATAAGAATTTAGAGGATGACTAGCTCATTTCCAGACTAGAATAAAAGAAGCCTTCATGGAGAAATGTTATCTAAGCTAGACCTGAAAGGATAAGCAGTATTTTACTTGGAAGAAAAGACAGAGAAAGAATGGAACCTAGGGAAAATGTTGGAATGTGTTCAATCTTCAGTGAGTAATATAGTTATAATGCTTACTCTAGCTCTGTCATTTAGGACCAGGACACTACAACAGATGTGGAAATGGAAAGTATTATGGTCATTACTGATAAAATATTGTATCTGCCTCCTAGGGATTCCCTCTTCCATGTAAAAAGGAGAATATCCAAAGATATAGCTGCATATGAGCTTGGGCACAGGCAATGCCCAATATCACTGTGCCAAAGGATTTCAATTGTTAGGTCTACATAGGTCTGGACTTTATTTTCCACCACATATCCTTCCATTCTTTCTCTGTGTGACCTGATAATGCTTTTTAATAGCCAAATATTTTTCTGAATAAAATGGCCATTCTAGATTCTTCTACAAACCATAACAATCACAGAAGTGATAGTCAATCAATATTTCTCCCTCCTTTCTTCCTTTAAACCACCTCCAATGTCCAGCAACAATCTAAATTAATGGAAGATATGAGAGAATAGAGAAAAAAGCGGCTTGCTTATTGTGACCTGAGCAATTATTACCTATCACACAACAGGCTAAAATAAATTTAGTGACTATGACTTTATTGAGTTTTCAATCAAGAACTATGATATTACAATCTAATTAAATGGACTGTGCCATGAAGCTATTTCTATCTAAATAAAAAGGTAATCCCTATAGTTTATACAGACACACACACACACACACACACACAAACACAAATAGAAGTTGCTGGTGCATCCTCTGTTCTTATTGTGAGTAGTCCACAACTGGGCAGCTTCAGGTGGACAACACAGCTTGCTCCTTCCTTTGTTCCCTCTTTTCCCTCCTATTTCTCTTCTTTTCACATAGGGAATCATACAATTATCTGCAAGTTCTCTGTCCAAAATAATATAATTTTAATTGCTGAAACCTAGCTAGATATCTTGGGGTTTATAGTCTAGATTTACTTTTATGGACCATGCCTTAAACCCAAATCACCCTGGTTCTCAGTGATTGTTGATCAATATGTTTCAGCCCAAGCTTCATTGTTTGAGTTTTGATGGTTCAAAATAAGTGTAAATAAATAGTGATTGTTTCTATTTTGACTAGAAGTTCAGAGGATTTTCCAAGTTTCATTTTTTTTAATTAGATAAAAGAGGATATTCTTTGCTTTATTTATACTTAGCTTTAATACTTTATTTTGGCCAGGGCCTCAGACATGTTGAGACATGGAAAAGCACTTAATTTAAAAAGGTCATGATCTCCCACTGCATCTGGGACCATGTCCAGTAGTACTGATCTATATTTTATTCCTGAACCCAGATGACTCCAGAGGAGAGAGGAAGACTGTGACTTTGCTTATGGTTGTCTTCTATCCAAAGGTCTAACAACAACAACGACTAAAATATACCTCTGAATTTATATTACCCAAAGCTTTGATAACATGAAGCTTTGATTTTTGAAATTTAGTACTTTATTATTTCTTTTTTTTTAGATTTTTCAAGGCAATGGGGTTAAGTGGCTTGCCCAAGGCCACATGGCTAGGTTATTATCAAGTGTCTGAGATCGGATTTGAACCCAGGTACTCCTGACTCCAAGGCCGGTGCTCTATCCACTGCGCCACCTAGCCGCCCCCTACTTTAATATTTCTTGACTAACTATAGTTCATTTATTCTCCTTTTCATTCAAAGTTTGATCTAGCTCATCTTTTCTACATGAAATCAGATGCCTATGTCGTCATAGACAGAGCCCTAAATCTGGAGACCAAAGACCTGAGTTTGGGTCCTTCATTTATTTGCTTACTACCTGTGCAAACAGAAGAAAGACCAATACATAAAAAGGTCTGAATTAGGTCATCTTTGGTGTTCCTTCCAGCTGTGAGGTTATCAACCTATGATCCATTATTCTAGGGTACTAAAATATGTCCTTGCTTTTAAGAAGGTTATGTTCTAATGGGGTGGGTGGAGGTAAAAAGGGGTAAGCTAACATTCACACCAACAGCCTCCTATGATCACAAAATTACAAAAATACTATATTATTGGAAGTTTATAGATGGTTCAAGAGTTCTGATACTACAATGTGTCTGAAAACACGTTTCAGAAACAAATTCATTTGTCTTTAACTTAAAAAATGCTACTCACTGGGGTCTTCTGGTGATGCAGGGTATAGAACACTAGCCCTAGAGTCAAGAGCATCTGAATTCTAATCTGACCTCAGATATTTAAAACTTACTTATCTGTATGGGCAAGTCACTTAACCCCATGGCCTTATAAAAATCAAAAAGTAAGAAACAAATGCCATTCATTGATACTATATAAAACGTACAAGTTACAATAAGAGTACACACAGAATAGAAAAAGAATGAAAATGATATTAAGGACAAACAAAAGCCCATTTTCCCAATCTATATTCTTATAATTTCTAAATTAATATCTCTACTTCTAGACTATGCCTCAATCTTTCTATTCTTATTGCTGAGAATTTTCTGCCACATTTATAAAATACTTTATATCCAGAATTAGGGACATAATAATAATAATAAAAATTTTGTTTTCCTTTATGTTCTATTTTTCTTGACTCCGTGGATTAATAACGATAGCAATACTGACAATGGCACTTTGAAGAATTATAAAGAATTTCAGTTATATTGTGATGAAGTATTTTATTATTTCGTTATTACTAGGTACAAAGTTATGTACTAATCATGGGGATCCTAATAGAAAGGTAAGAACAATTCTTGCTCCCCAGGAGCTCATATTATTTAACTGGATCGTCACAGCAATCCTGTGTGATGACAGTCCTTTGATCCTTTGCTCCCATGTCTAGTGTATTGTGTTTCTTAATATCCTATTTTAGGAAAGAAGCCAGAGACTATCTAAAAGAGGGCAATAGGAGAGTAAAAGGCTTGGGATACCCCCTCATAAGGGGACTGATTGAAAGGAATGTGGATATCATACACCAAAATAAGGCCAAAATGGATAAATGATTTATACATAAAAGGCAATAGCATAAGTAAATGAGAGGACTACAGAAAAATTCACCTGTCAGATTTATAATAAGAAAGAATTCATGACCAAATGAGAGATGGAAGAGCTTGGGAAATAAAAATGGATAATTTTGATTGCATGAAATTTAAAAAAGGTCTTGCATCAAAAGGGAAAGTGTGGTCAAAATTGGAAGAGAGCAGAACACTGGGGTAGGGGGTAGGGAAACTATAACAATTTTTTCACATGAAGGCCTCATTTTTCAAATAAAAATGAAATTGAGCCAATTTTATAAAAATAAAAGTCATTCTTCAATGGATAAATAGGCAAATGATTTGAACAGGCAATTTTTAAAAGAAAGTAAAGCCATCAACCATCACATGAAAACGTTCCAAATTACTTTTTATTAGAAAAATGCAAATTGAAACAGCAATGGATTTCCCCTCATATTTATCAGTTTGGCTCATATAACCTAGGAGGAAAATGAGAAATTCTAGAGAGAATGTAGGAAAGTAATACATTACTGGAGTTGTGAACTGATCCAAACCATTCTGTAGAACAACTGGAACAATACTATAAAACTGCATACCCTTTGACCAGCAATACCACTACTAGAGCAACATACTAAAGAGATCAAAGAAGAGCTCCAATATGTACAAAAATATTTGTAGCAGCTTATTTTGTGGGTGAAAAGGACTGAAATTTGAGGAGATGCTCATGGATTGGGGAGGGGATGAATAAGTTGTGGTATATGATTGTGATGGAATATTGTTGTACTATAAGAAATAGTGGGAAAGATGGCTTCAGGAAAAACCTGGGGAGATTATAGAGATAGACAGAGAGAGAGAGAGAGAGAGAGAGAGAGAGATGATAGAGGTAGAGATAGAGATAGAGAGAGAGAGATTAAATATAGATAGAGATATAGATAGATATAGAGATAGCTAGAGATAGAGATATATATATATATATATATATATATAAACTGATGCCGAGTGAAGTGAACAGAACTAGAATATTGTACATAGTGACAGCATTACTATAATGCTGTGAAATTCTCTGACCAATACAATGACCTAAGACAATTCCAAAGGACCCATGATGAAACATAAAATCCACCTCCAGGAAGAGAACTGATGATTAAACTTCCTTTTTGCTTTTTTACTTTTGTATCATTGGTAATAAGTAAATATATTTTATATGATTTTGCATATCTAATTGGTATCATCAGAAGTGGGCTATGAACCTATGTTATATCTAGCCACTGAACCCAGAGAGCTTTGGAGGAGAATGTGAGGCTGGTCACTTTCCACAGCCTTCTCTCACGTTAATCTAATTCACTTGCATGTCTTAGCATCTCCTCCCATCCATATCATGTCTTCTGTGAGAATAAAGGACAAATTACAACAATATATAACTGATTACTTTGTTGATGGATGGTGAAGGGGCATAGAGAGAGAATTTAGAACTCAACATTAAAAAATATTAAAAATGAATTTAAAAATAAAGGAATGTAAATATTTTGCTTGAAGAATAGAAGACTTAAAGGTATCAATATTGTTAGTTTTATCTAAAGACCATTTTTATGGATTAAAAAAAATTAGAATTTTTTCTACCTAGATGTCAAGGATAGAAATAAGGACAAAAAAAGGTAAAAGTTACAAATAGGCAAATTTAAGTTCAATGCACAAAAATATATATAAAGTTTGGGTTATACAAAAGTTGAAATAACTGATTCCACAATTAGTGGGTTGTCACTTAGAATATTCAAGCAAAGACTGAATAAAAATATGTCAGACATATAATAAAAGTATTTTTGTTTGGATATAAGTTGGAGTGCATGTAGGCTTGTGAGGCCAACTCTGAAATTCTTCTTTTCCAGGTGCTGTTGCACATCTGGGTATCCACTATTCTCCAATGATGATGGTCACCCAGAAATTATAGGAATAAGATCTATATACTTTGTGTTCATGGGCAGATGATACAATATTCTAGAAAATATAACTGAGGCAAGAGTTAAAACAAGGGAGATTCTGGCTAATTCTTTGAAGTTTCATTTCATACACGTTTCCTATAGGTGTTGAAAGTATATCCTCTTTCTTATATAGTCAAAGTCAAGAAAATGTATAAAATTTTTGGTTAGGCCTTGTCATTTCTTTGGTATGGGGAGCTCCATGAAATTGAGGAAATTGCCCCTTCCACCCCAGAGCAGCAGCTGTTCTACAACTTAAGAGAGAGAAAAAGTTGTCTGGGGTACCAGGAGCTTAAGTGACTTCTACTGAAACAACTTTGGTTCTTTATCTACAAAGCTATATTGACTCTCCAACTCTTATGTGTATACAAGTATCTGAAAATTGAGCAGTGTATACATTTAAATATGCAAATTTATAAAATCTATATCAATGACATATAACATTCATAAAAAGATATCTTGGGTGCTCTACTCAGAAAGATCTTTGAGTTATAATAATAAGTATTTAACTATAAGAACACAAATACTTTTTTGTAAAGAGTATATAAATTTATTTTGCCATAAAAGTCAGGTTAGCGTATTCCTAAGCTATGTGACTACTTAGATATTTAGCTGGTAGAATGTGAATATCACATCATAAATTATAAATATCCATCTGGCCCTGTTGTTTTCTTGGCTAAGGAATCTTTAATAAGCATTTCCATTTCTGAAATATCATCTCATTTTAAAACACACTGTCTCCATTCAATATTTAAGCACACTGGAAAATTTCCTCATTTTACTTGAATGAGCTTCATATCCTAGGACATTAAAAAAATCACGTTTTAGAAATATGCCAGTTTAAAAGTTTTGCATTTACGACAATAATACCTATAAACTATTGTTCTGTATCTAGAAAATAATTAGGCCTAGTCCCATTTTTTGCAAATTATAAGCATCTGAGTGTTACTCTTCTGCAGAATTAGCATTATTTAATTACTAAGCATAATACTATATTACATTATTACGTTACTTTGCAATGTTCTCTTTTCATTGTTCTCATGTGTCCAACAGTATCATAAGTGATATTCATCAAAAATAAATTTCATGTTCTAGTTGTCTGCCAATACATATTTTTCTTGTAATGCATTTTCAGACTGCTCTACATTTTTATATTGAGCACCAAGTAGAAAATGAAACAGCCAAAGGGTATTTATTTCAATGAATGTATGACCCCACTAATGTAAATGTTTTCACTATCAGTGTAAATTATGGCTCATCCACAGCTTCTCATCATTTGAGACTCCTATAGATGCCTTCTCACAAATTTTTCCCCTAAGATTCATTCAATACTCTACTTGTCTTCTGAGGTGTCTTTGGAAATTTGTACAGTATAACACTTGGGCTTTTCATGTATTTTCAATCCTTATCCAGCTCCTCTTCTTTTCCAATAAAAAAGAGTATTAAAAACAGCATGCATTATATGAAGAATCTTTGATTTCATGAGCATATGAAACTCTCATTGTGGAAACTGCCTACACCCATACAAATTATAATTTCTCTGAGATCAAGGATACAAGTCAGAGTAAGTTGTTGGAGATACACAGAGTTTGAATGAATAGTCCAGGGTCATACAACTTTGGTAAGAGAAAATTTCAGGATTATAAGATCTAAATTCATTTCACTAAAAGAAGTTGCCTCTATTAATGTCAAGAAAAATGTATATTTGTGTTTTATTTTAGAATCATGCCATGAATCACCATTTTTATCCAACCATTTGAATTTCAAAAATACTTGTGTATGATAATATATCTGCTTCTAAGTTATTTTAACAACTATATTGGAATCTCCTGTAATACTGTATACTTGATAGATCATGATTTCAAGTGACTATGTACTTAAGCACCTCCTACTAGAGTCATCTCATTTTGTATGGTTCTTAAACACATTTCTATAATCCATAAAGGAATCACCAAAATTTCTGAGACTTAAAAATTTTATTTTATTTTGAAACATATATTCATATATACTATATATGAATAGAATATTGATGGAAGAGAGATGGATAGGCAGAGACAGAGAAAGAAAGACATAAACAGAAACAGAAACTGAGAGAAATAGAAAAGAAGGTAGTAACAGTGTTCTATAGGGACTATTCATGTTTTTTCCTCTAGTTTCCATTTGCAACCAGTCTTCCTCCTTTCTCTGGAATACATCTTTTATATGACTCCCTGTATAAGGATCACCATTGGTAACATATTTATATATACCATATGTTTATGTGCTACCTTTAAGTCACTTATAATTTTGATTCTGCTGATGATCATCTCTCCAATTTAAGATTCATTTCCTATTTCTAGCATAAAATGGCAACAGCTCAAGATTGTAGACATGATCATTCAATCCATGAATGTGGTCATCTTGAAAAGGTCAACAGAACATTGTCTTACAGTAATTTTCTAGTGCATTCTATTATAACAATTCTAAATTACTATATTTACAGGGTCATAGGACATAAGAAACTGCTTTATTTTAGTTAAGAGAAAATTAATACTCTAAGAAATGATTTCCTCCTGGGGCCATAGTTACACCATCCATTTTCATCTACAAAAAACTTGAAATTTTCTTGCAAAAATGAAAATGAGTGGACTAATTGCATCATTGAAAAGTTATAAGAGGACACTGGAATGAAAACAACAAATAGAGGGGAAATTTTATGAGATTTTTACTTTATCTATTGCTAAAAAATAGAAATAAACCTTACACAAACTAAGAAAAAAATAATAAAAGAAGCTAAACAAATTGGAGGACTATGCCAGAGGCAAAACAATTTTGCAGATAATAAAGTTTCCTTTTCTATATATATTTAAAGCAAAGAAGGGGTAGGGAGGTATGAAATGCTTTGAAATATCATAACTTTATTATTGCTATAAGAAAAATACCAAATGTTTTTGACTAATAAGTTTATATTTCTATCTCTAAAAATCCTTTTTAAAAAATAATATACATATGAAATCAATGGTTTCAGTGATGGAGTCTAATAAGGGAATGGGAAAACTTCAAAAAACAATATTCAAATTGCAACCAATCAGGCACAATTTGGGGGTATCTGTGTTGGAGAATGCCATCTGAGAAAGAATTGTGGAGTTTTAACAAAGACCAAGGACTATTACCTTTAATTTTTAAAAGATGTTGTCTTATTATGTAATTCTGCTGTATCTCATACTCTGTTTCTTCCTTAAGGGTATGATTTCTCTCTCATCACATTCAACTTAGATCAATGCATACTATGGGAATGATGTAAAGACTAGCAATCTGCCTTCTGTGGGGGGTGGGGAGAGGGAAGTAAGATTGGGGGGAAAAGTGTAAAACTCAAAATAAATAAAATCTTTCTAAAATTTAAAAAAAGGAAAAAATATTCAAATGTAAAAAGTAGTTTTTATAGTAGTTGAGGAAACATAGTCTGAATAGTGTGACATAGGCAAATCAAGCAGTTGTAAAAAAAATTGGGTTCAGGGTCCCCTCGGAAGACACAAAGACCCTGAAAGATTTACAAAGGTTTTTATAGTAAAATACAGTTACTATTTTTAGTATTACTATTTTTTCAAATATAGTGATTTTCCAGAGTTCAGGGGCTGTGATTGGTTGAACCCACCTGCATCTTGAAAAACAGTTTTACAATGATAAGTGACTTCCAAAAATTCTGTTATAGCAAAACTAAATTTAACCCTAAAATGGGATAACTCCAGTATCTTTATAAAATGTTAGTAATGGAGACAGCTAGGTGGCACAGAATACTGACCTCACACACTTAATAATTACCTAGCTATGTAATTGGGCAAGTCACTTAACCCTATTGCTTTACAAGAACCCCCACCCCACCCCCAAAATAAAATTAAATATCGCTAATGATACAAAATAGAGTCAGCTTGTTCTCTCAATTTTGGGTCTTATCTGTACAGTTATAAATCCTAACATCATAAAATCACAGATTCTATGAAAGGAAATATGAAAGGCACTAAGTCCAATTCCCTCCTTTTACAAAGGAGGAAAGTGAAGTACATAGACATTGTTACTTGCTTGGAGTCATATAGTCAGTGAATGTGCTAGATAGTATTGCAACTCAGTTTTTCCTGATTGCAAATTCATCACTGTGTTTAAAAACTGAAAAGTAAAGAGAATGCATGTTTGTTGATTGTTAAATATATTTGATTTTAATAGTGTAAACCATGGATTTTCTTTCTTTTATCTCCCATGTTTCTATCAAAATAAGAATTTCTGAAGATAGAAAAGAGAAAATTTGTTCAATGACCTGTAAACAACATCATTTGGCAAACAGGGACATGTACGCTTCTCAGAGATGCTTGTTACTTTTATAGAATATCTATTTCAAAGTAGAAAAAGATTTCTGTAAATGCTGCCATTTGCAGATGACACAGCACGACTATGTCACACACAGAACATTGCAGAGCCTTCTAAATGAAATCTGCAATCACTCAAACTACATCATCTTAATGGAAAAAATTTTAAAAAATCAAAATGAACATAGAATGGATGTTATATGAATACAGATATTCAGTTGGATGAATGTCCCAGAGAGATGGTCTATGGTAACCTTAGACATGTTCCTAACAGACAATATGCATAGTTGATCCCTACATTAAAAGGGCACAGAAGACAAGGTTGTCTCCTGAGAAATGCTTTCAAAGAATCCAAGCCAATCTTCAAAAGAAAGATTTACATTTTAACCATCAATAGTCAACTAATATTACATCTAGTTCTATGGAGCATAGAACATCCCCGTTTCCAAAGAAATTAAGATTTGGGAATCAAATGGCAGTGGAGAGGCGTAAGTTGGATGTGAGAAGAGACCACTGTTCAGAAAAACAAATTATTATTCAGAAGAAGCAGCATGAATATTTGACAATAATCAGAGGTAGAACAAGGAAATTAACCAAGGTGTGGGACCCTCAAATAATATTTCACTGGAATAGCTGCAATTTCAGAATATTTACAGGAAAGCTCCCAGTATATTAGGAAGATACTTTCCTCACTTTCCATTGATGAGAAAGTGGGCACAGGTTTTCACTTCAGGTCTTCTCTCAACTCTCACCTAGACTAGGTCTTCCCACATCAAATCTCTCACTATTGTGGTCTGTCCTCTACAGAGCTGTCAAATTTTGTTTCCTACTTTGTAGATCTGCTCCACTGCTTGATTAATTCCATTGGTTCACTTTTGTCTCTAAATAATAAAAATATGTACTTCTCAGTTTAACTTTTAAAGACCTAGAAAAATCCCTTTATTTGCCACCCAGCTCAACTCTTTGGACCCCTTCATCAGGTAATCAAGGAACATCATCATTATGTGAAATCATGTCAACTTTGATACTTATACCTTATCAGTATCCTCTTGTCCCTTTTATTGGACGGTTATGAGCTCTTCCTATCATTTCAGTTTAAAAGGAATCCCAGCCTAGTCAATTGTTCATTTCCCAAATGGTTGTTATATTCTTTTAAATGTCTCCATGATGACCCTGTGCCAGGTTACCTTCTCTTCTTTCCCCTTAACCTCATTTGCAGCCTCATTTTGTACATTATCTTCCCCCCATTAGACTGTAAGCTCCTTGAAGACAAGGAATTATTACTTTTTCTTTTTTTGTATTTGCCAAATACAGTGCCTGGCAAAAGTAGGTATCTAATTGTTGAGTCCCTTTCTGGACTCCCTCAGTCTTCCCCAGACAAATGTTGGAGGGCTGGGAGACAAGGAAGAAAAGTTTCTACCTATACACCAAGGTCTCCAAGGTCTCTATTTATTGAATCAAATATCAGTGCTTAAATATCCTTCCCAGTCCCTCAATCCACTCCAATTTCCATGGCACTTAGTAAAACAAGACTCCGGTACTCAAGGCCACTAAGTGAAGATAATTTACAGTGCTCCCACACACAACAGTCCTTAATATTATCCCCCTTCTTGTCTTTTTTTTAAACAAAATTATTACATAATGGATTCCACATAAATTATAAACAAAAGTTCAAAAATAAACAAATGTCAAATAAACAATAGTAAAATCCAATATTCCCAAATTTCTTGAAATACATTTTATCCCTAAATTACAAAGATTACAAAGTTTTTTTCTTTTGCCAACAAAAACCTTTTAAAGCAATCAAATTCAAAATCCAAACAAAAAGGAGTAACATTTAAATCCAGTAACGTTTAACTATTTCAGATCTGAATCACACACACACACACACACACAGGAATGTAGACACTAACACAAACACAGAAACAACTCTCTTGTATCACATTGACCAAGCTGAGACTGAAACCCCTGGCCAGTACCAGATCTCAGAATATAGAAACATTTTCCCACCTCTCCAGGCCCGTAGAGAGATGTAAAATGAATGTCGTATAGATGTTTAAATTCACATATACACGCATAACACACCAAAATATTAGCCATAGGCACAGGCTTCATTCAAAAAGACAAAAATCTAAATTTCCCAGTCCCAGAAAAAAATCTTCTTCCCCTTTTTTTCTTAATGAATTAACCAAGAAGCTTTCCAGTCAATAATTTATTGAAAAACATAGTCTTTGCCCAACTCCCCTCTCTTCCCCAAACCAGGAATAAGGAATGGGGTCCCTTGATTTCTAAAATAAGTTGTTTGAGATATAGGTTTGAGTTTCAAAGTTCCAAAAAGGAAGCTTTCCCTTCTCCCTCCCCTTCCCTCTGCAGAGGGTGGGAATGACAGAGAATGAGAGAAAGCATTTGAAATTACTTAAGATGTTGACAGTACAATCTGGATTTGTTTCACCAGGTGAACAGCAGTCAACACCATTACAGAGAGTGAAATTCATTGTCAGTGTCAAGGTCCCTGTCAGAGTCTGCATCAGGGTCCACCTTAGCAATGAAAGGTCTCTGCAGCCAGTCCCATGTGCAGGGACCTGGGCACACAGCGTGGTCAGGCAGACAGCTGGCGCCAAAAGGAACAGCAAGTAGGTTCTCCCCATCCTGTTCATGGCAGTGGTGCTCGGTGGCAGACTGGTGCTTGAGAAAGAAGCTCCATCCTTGAGGACACTGCCTCGGAGACTCTATTTCCCAATGACTCCTCAATGTTGAATAGCATTTGTCTTTTCACTTTCAATTTACACCTCCTAGATTAAGATCAGCCCCCGTTACCTTCTCCAGTCCTCTGCTCTGGGATATCACCTGGTTCTCTTGCTTGTATCTGCTGTCCTTATCCTGGACTTCACTCGGATAACTTTGCCTTCCTGTCCTTGTACAGGTGCCATAATGTTGAGTCCCTTTCTGGACTCTCTCAATCTTCCCCAGACAAGTGTTGGAGGGGCAGGAGACAAGGAAGACAAGTTGTTCCCTATACACCAAGGTCTCCAAGGTCTCCATTTATTGAACCAAATACGAGTGCTTAAATATCTTTCCCAGTCTCTAATCCACTCCCACTCCCCTGGCACTTAGTAAAACAAGGCTCTGGTGCTCAAGGACACCACTTGAAGATAATTTACAGTGCTCCCACTGTAAATAGGGCCAACAGCCCCTAACATTTAATCAATTTTTTTTTTTTTGTGACAGATTCACCTCAATCTGCCTTTTCAGCCTTATTGTATATTCTTTCACTGGGATGCAGCAAAGTTGTCTTCCCTCTCTCACAATTAACTTGGTTTCTGTACCTTCACACTATCAGTTCCTCATACTTGGAAATCATTTCCTCTTCTACTTTATGGAATCTCCTTTTTCCTTTCAAAATACAGTTCAAATACCACTTTCTATATTATTTCTTTCTTGTACAATCACTAATAATGTTTCTCTATTCCAAATTAACTTTTCATAGCTTTCTTTATATTTAATATATTCTCTATATGACATAGATACATGTGCATGTTCTGTAAAAACTTCATATGTATATTCTGCATATGGTTATAAATATCTATATCTATCTATATGAATATTATATATATATACATATTATATATATATATCTTGCTTGAACTTTATAAGAGCAAATATGCATTCTATATAGACTTTTTCCTTTTTTAGGGAAAAAGCTGTTTATTCAGATATTGCTGTAGTTAGCAGAAGCTAAGGGAAAGTAGGATTAGTAGGGGCAGCTAGGTGATGCAGTGGATAGAGCACCGGCCCTTGGAGTCAGGAGTCCCTGAGTTCAAATCCGGCCTCAAGACACTTAATAATGACCTAGCTGTGTGGCCTTGGGCAAGCCACTTAACCCCATTGCCTAGCAAAAACTAAAAAAATAAGTAGGATTAGCAGCAGCAGCAGCAGTAACAACACCTGCCATGAAAGCATGAGCAGCAAGGAAAGGTATAGAAGCATGCAGTTTAACCAAGGGATCATACTTCCCAAGAGCAAGCTGGCCTCCCAAAGGAAGACTGCCAGGAGACAAGCAGAAAGGAAGGGTACAGGGGCAGGAGAGCTTCCTTGGGGGATGATGTTCCTCAAGAGTAGTCTGGCTTCCAAAACGAAGACAAGCCTATATAAACTCTTAATATTTAGTTTTACTACTCATATTACACAAATTATGTTTATAACGCATATACTTTGCATATGTACATATTTGTGTATATCTACACACATACATACATACATAGGCATATTTACATATTTGTTTTCCTTTTAAAATAGAAGCTTCTCAGTAGATGCTTGCTTCATTCTTTATAATGATATGATCATTACCTAGACCAGAAGAGCTGAATAAAATAAAGTGCTGAATAAAAGATTGTTGACTCAGTGGCCACATAAATTTTGTCATATATTCATTTATGTTTTCACTCTCCATTCACATATCTACCTTTTTACTGAAATCAGGTCTCAATGAAGACAACATCTGATCTGGGGCCATCTAAGTTCTCCAAAGAATTTCTCAAGTAACTCATGTTTTGCAAATACATAAATACATAGATAGACAGACATAGATAGATATAGATATAGATATTTATACACATATATCTTTCTGTATGCTAAAATTATCTTCACAGTTTTCTGTTTACTTATGGAAATTCTGCACACAATAAAAATGAGTTGACCAGCTGTCCCAAGAAACACAGTTGCTGTCTGCATTTTGAAGGAATTCCATTAATTCCCATATTTATCTCTCTTGGGAGAAATGACGTTTTCCAACTTAGGCATAACTTTTTGATGGCCTCTAATTTAATATATATGTGTATTTATATATATATATATTATATACATTTATTATATATACTTTTAATATATATATATATATAATGAGTATGGATATTTCAGCACTTCCATAGCATACAAGCATCAGTTGATCCTTGAATGTATATTGGAGATACAAGGTACCAAAAATTTAAACCTCCTTGAGTAGATGGTCAAAAAGATGTGATTCTGTCTCCCTTCTACTACCAATAATTCAGAAACAACAGGAAATCGCACATTAGGTGATTGCTACTTGTTTCACAGGTCTCTAAAACAGAAACAAGCAAACAAAACAAGAACACCAAGTTCTTGTGACTACTAGATCACCACTTGATTATTATCAGATATTGAGGTTTCTAAATCCAATTGGGCTAGTCCGTAGATATTTAAAAGTTGCTAGCAACCCAATAATTTAATAGAACTATAGCCTTTTAGATCTATCCTCTAATCTTTTTCAATTTAGCAAAGAGATTACCTATTGAGTTACATTGGTATTTTCTACAATAACTTAGGTGACCTCCAAGCCATAATGTAGCAAGGGATCAAGATTTCTGTGCTGGTTTGCATTTATATTCATATAAATGTGCTATTTAAAGTTAAAAAACCTAAAACTTTTAAGCACTAAACATTAATTTCAATTTGGAAAAAATAAAATGCAATACCAAGCTTTGCAACAAATGTCTTGAAAAACATATTTTGAAAACAGTGAATGAGAATTGGGGAAATACAATTTGTCATCTGGCCAATGAAAAACAAAACACATGGGGGGAATAAAGCACTTCTAATCTATTCTCAAAGCAACACAGAAAGAAAAGAAAAAATTCAACTTAACTGAACAAACATTTACTAAGTATTCTAAGTACTCTAAGTACTGTGATTGTGTTCAGAACACTGTTGTAGGTGCCAAGAAAGAAAACTGTTTAGACAAGAAATGATTCCTTCCCTAATGAAACTGAAAATCTCATAAATAGATGATTTTTTAAAAGAATATTATACAAAAATATAAAATAGTGCATATTACATGTCAAAGAATTACATAACACATTTTCTACATAGTAAACTAGATAATTAATGTTATTCTTGCCAGAAATTATGAAATCTGAGGGAAGATTTTTTTAAAGAGAAAGATTTGATAATTTTCTTCTTGTTGAAGCCAGGATAGCCATGAGGTTTGCAAATGGAAATGTCCTTTAAAAAAAGAAGGAAGTAATCATTTATTAAGCCTATTATTATGTGAGGGAAATTGTGATAAGCCCTTTAAAATATTATCTTAGTTGATAACCCGGAAGGCAAAGATTACATTTCACAGTTGAAGAAATTGAGGTCAGCAGAGCCTAGATGGTTTGTCCAAACACAACTGGGAAGTATCTGAAGCTAGTTTTGAACTTGGGGCTTCCCAACTTCATGTCTAATACCCTATCTATTGCGCCAACTCTCCAATCCTAATCAATCAGAACCATACAGAACTGCGGTCATCAGAGGGCAGGAAGATAAACACAGATTCTAGAAACATTTTCATGTTGGTGGTGAACTTGAAGAAGTAAGAGGTACAATAGAAACAATCACAAAATAAATGAGAAGAACTTAGATTAGGAAGCCAAGGAGTCACTCACTGTGTATGTCTGTGTGTGTGTACATGTGTGTGCATGTCTTTGTGTCTGTGTGTGTGTGTGTGTGCACTATGTTATGATAGAAAAAAGAAATGTAAGAAAGGCCAACTTACTATATATCCCTATTCAAGTTATATGACCTCTCAGTGTCCCAGGAAACTATATCTATGCTACATATATACATATATACATATATATATATATATATATATATATCCATGAATGTATCTACACACAAATGCACACACATATACAAGTATGTATATGCACGTACATACAATGCACTTTAATGTTCATACACAAGTAATTACAGCATACATACATATATAGATATGCATATATATATATATATATATATATATACAGATCCCATGTAAGGAATCGTTAATTTTGCCTATTCCCCTTAACGTCAGGAGATGAGAGACAGGAAAAAAAACTGAGAATGCTACTAGACAACCCTAAATATTTTATCATGTTTGTATCAGACATCCCTACCAATAATAAGAGGTAAAAAGAAGAAATAAACTATGATCACAAAGAGGTGGTTGCTAAACTAGAAAAGATCTGCACATTGGTGGGGACTGATCCCTCTATATAAATATTTATGAAAAATAAGACAAGGAAACCCAAGCATAGTGTAAGATATGCATGGGTTTAGACTAGTTGGACTTCAGAGTCCAGTTCAGATTAGGTAACATTCCATGACCTGAAATGCTGCAAAACAAATTCAAGCCAAGAAGAATGGAAGGGAACTTTTGAAAACATGAATATAAAATGATTCTAATTAGAAAGAAGTGAAAATGCTCAAAGCAGTGATTCTTCACTTATCTGTAGACACCTTTAGTAGTTTTGTGAAGTTTAAGAACCAATTTTCAGAATAAGGTTTTATTATTATGTATACATTAAATCACATAGAATTACAAAGGAAATTACAACTATTAAATTTTTTATTATAGCTAGTTACTTATATAATAACTATAATTATATACATACATATGTGTGTATATAAATATGTGTATGTGTTTATTTGAATGTATGCACATACTTAAATGTACAATTTTATGGATTCCAAGCTAAGAATGACAGGACTGGAGAAAAGAAATTCCTAACCATAATAATTGACATAATAACTGGGTGACAAGTGAGGGAATTCCTTTCCATTGAGTTTCTTTGAGGAATAACTGGATGACCATTTCTTAAGCATATTATAGAGAGAATACTTATTCATATAGGGATAGGATTTAATGTGCCCTAAGGCTTCTTCTAACTAAGAGGTTCATAACTGTATGAACACTGAGGGTATACCAGATTTTCTATTTCATTTAACAGATATGCACACCAAGGCTCAAAAAAGAGAAATAACTTGCCCAAGATTACATCACAATTTAGTGGCAAAACAAGGAGTATAAGATGGGAATCTTCATATTCAAGCCAATAAGTGACAGTGGAAACCTCTCCTTTCCTTTCTCTCCCTATCCCCTTCCTCTGTTTGTCTCCCCCTCTCTCTCCAATTCCCAGTTTCCCTTCCTCCTCCTCCCTCTTATCCCAGTCTCCCTGCCTCCTCTCCCTCCATCTCTCTTTCCTCAATCATTAAACATGATTTCAAGAATAGGACTAGCAGAAAAATGTAGCAGATATAAGTTCTAAGTTTTGGATGACTCAGCTCAACTCTCCTTTTTTTACCTGAGACCTCTCTATCCCTTTATTCATAATTATCACCACTTCTATCCTTTGAAATAATTTTTTATGCATTTTAAATTTATTTAAATGTGCCTGTGTTATTCCCCCTTCATCTTGGCAATATGTAAACTCCTGAAAAGAGAGACAGATTGTCTTTTTGCTTTAGATCTCCAGATCATAGAATGCCTTTAAGTATAGGAGGCTTCCTCAAGTAGATGCTTATTGAACAGAAACAAGGTGTCCTATAAGAGAATGGGCAAAGGTGGGGAGAATGGAGTTAAACTCCAATCATTTTCAAACTCCAGTCATTTTCACCCACTATTATTCATGTATGTGGCATTATCCACTTCTTCATCTCTATTTTCCGGCTTCCCTGATTTGCTTCAAGTAAAAACTACATTCTACAGGAAGCATTCCCCAATCCAGTCTAGCACATTCCCTCCATTAATTATTCCCTATGTGTCTGAAAATAGCTTGTCTCTTCAAATAGGCTGTGTCTTTTTATCTTTCTTTTTAAGTTCTTTAGTAAAGTGCCTGAGAAAAGGTATGTTCTGAACAATTATTTATTGACTGATTCAAAGAATCACGTTCTCTACAATGTATTATCTTAGAGAGTTATTTGAAGTATGAGAGATACAGTGATATCCTCAGGAACCCATAATCAGTATATATCCACTATAGAATTTAAACCAATTCTTCCTCACTGAAGCCAATTCAAAATTTCCTATCCATTCTACCTCCCAGAAGGAGAAATATTACTCAGTGGAGACCTATGTCTATTCATTTGTAACTCAGAGAATTCTAAGTTTGATAACCTTTTGTCCTTTCCCCCTTTGCCAAGATTTTCTATGAGAAATACACCCATCTCTTAATCTAAACCTCCAAATGAACAATTTTTTTGCAATGTTTTGACTTGCAATCTTTCAATGAATACTATATTCCCATAGTACCATAAGCATTTATCTTTTGCTTCTTCAATTAAAAATGAGTAGTCAAGCAAGAAACAATGATTGACAAATGGTTTCTATATTAGTTCTACCTATTTAAACATTATAAAGAAAATTCATTAAGTAACAATGCTGGGGGCAGCTAGGTGGTTCAGTGGATAGAGCATCGGCCCTGGAGTCAGGAGTACCTGAGTTCAAAACCGGCCTCAGACACTTAATAATTACCTAGCTGTATGGCCTTGGGCAAGTCACTGAACCCCATTTGCCTTGCAAAAACTTAAAAAAATAGTAACAATGCTAGGTTAAAATTCACAACACTAACTTTTACAGCTCATATCCTGTGACAGAGAAGCAACATAGCATAGTAATTAGATAACTGGTTTCAAAATCAGTAGGACCTAGATTGAAGTCTTCCTGTTATGATAGACTAGGCAAGTCATTTAAACTCTCAGTGTACCCAACAACATTCTAAAATTAAAAGTGCAGAGAAGTTGTTGACCTTTATTGACAGAACAAGTTTCCATGCCTGAGAATCTCCTATTCCAATGAAACTCCAAAATCTGACAATATCTGCTCCTAAATCACCAGACTTCCATCACTGTCTTAGCTGCTTTCTCATTGTGGAGTATTCCTCTTCTCATCCCCTTGGAAGATCCTTTTTGCCCTGTTATCCTCCTACCATTGGTGAATCCCTCCTAAAATTCTATTTTGAAGAACTGCCCAGGATCCTTCACTCCTATCCTATTTCCACTCTTAACTTTCCTATATTTCACCATCATGCCTCCATACCATTATCTCCTTCCTCGTCCCACTCTCTCCACCTATCTTTCTTTCTCCCTTTTATTTGTTGTATTCCCCCACTGGAAAGTATATTCAGAAAGAACCGTATTTATATCTGCATCACTTAACAAAGAACCTGGTATATAGTAAGCTTAATAAATGCTTGTTAATTTGACTATTATTCTATGATAAAAATATCTAATTTGTTTTTCTATGAAGGTATAACAAAACACTTATGAAAGCCTGAATCCATTCTGCTGAAAGATTTTAAATATGAGGACAGAAAAAGGTAATTGTTGTTCTTTAAGTCCCTTTAAAATGAAGGATATTTCATTTGCTGCCCAGATGGTGTTTCAGACTATTAGGGATGAAGTAGCTTTATGGATCTTCTCTTTTTTAGTTTTCAACTTATATTTTCATAAATTCACATGGTAAAACCAAAATACAGAAAATGAGATGGGAATCGAAAATCAATGATTTAGAAACTATCCTAACATGGGCCTCATTTTCTTCATTTATAAAATGAGAACACTGAGCCAGGTGAGCCCAATGATATTTTCCTACTTTAAATTCTAAAATAATATTAATTTTTAAAAACATGCTTTAAATTATTTATTTTCCCCAATTACATGCAAAAACACATTTTTAACAGTTTTTTGATTTGTAAATTCTATCCCTCCCTCCCTGCTTTTTCCCTAAGAGGATAAGCAATATGACATAGGTTATATATGTGCAGTCATGTAATATATATCCAATTAATCATTTTAGAAGGGGAAGGAAGGAAGGAAGGAAGGAAGGAAGGAAGGAGGAGGGAAGGAGGGAGGTAGGAAGGCATGACTGAATGAGGGAGGGAAAGAAGGGGGAAGGAAAAGGGAAGAGAAGAAGAGGGAGGGGGAAGAAGGAGGGGATGAAGCAGTGGAAGAGGGAGAGGAGGAGGCAGGGGAGGGAAGAAGGAGGCAAAGAAGGAAAGGAGGAAAGGAGGGGTGGAAGGATGGAAGGATGGAAAGAAGGAAGGGAAGAAGGTCGAAAGGGAAGGAGGAGAGAAAGCAGGAGGGACGGGGGGGTGGAGGGACAGATGGAGGGAAGGAAGGAAGACTTTACTCTTTCTTAATGCAACATCGGGGGGCTAACAAGGTTGCACAGTGGATAGAGCACTGGCCCTGGAGTCAGGAGAACCTGAGTTCAAATTCAACCTCAGACATTTACTACTTACTTAGCTGTGTGACCTTGGGCAAGTCATTTAACCCCATTGCCTTGTAAAAACAAATAAACAAAATGACAACATCAGTTCTTTTTCTGGAGACAAAACATTCATCATTATGAGTCCTTTGGGATAGCCTTGGATACTGTATTGTGGAGAATAGCTAAGTCATATATTTCATATTGCCTTTATTATAGAACATTGCTCTTGCTAATGTACAATGTTCTCCTGATTCTGCTCATTTCACTTTGTATCAGTTCATGCAATTGTTTCCAATATAATGTAAAGCAATATTTCTATAAAACAATGAATAGAAATTCATGCTTCTATGGTGTGTACACTTTAATAAACAAGCATTCTCACTCTGTTCCTGGCACTATTCAGGATGCTGGGAATAAAAAAATGAAATTGGCACTGCTCTCAAGAAGCTTACATTCTGCTGGAGGAGACATGAGTATACATTTAGACATATATTACTCACATTTTTAAAAGTACAAAATTAATATATCAAGGCTACTTGACAGAGAAAGACTAGCTAATGAGGAGTAAATGATGTATCAAAAAACTATGATTAAGTACTTACTGAATAGAAGATGGAGTTTGAGCTGAGATTTGAAGGAAATTAGGAATTCTAAGAGATCTAAGTGGAGAGGGGATTCATTATAGGCATAGACAACAGACTGGAAAAAATCCAGAAACAGGAGGAAATAAAGTGCTGTATATGAGGAAGCAGCAATGTTTGTTGGGCTGCATCAAAGATGTTTCCAGAATAAGTTGATAAAACCAGAAAAAAAAAATTTTTTTGCCTCTCTTCACTCCAAAGTTAGTTCTAGAAGGTTTGGCTTTTGGAGTCTAAGACTAGAGTTTCTTGTATCAGAAGAGTACAATCATCTTATCTTGAGATAAATTTTTCATTTTATCTTTATAAGTAAAATCTGTGTGTTTCAATATATTTGTTTTACTTTGTGTCTCTCTTAAAGTATATTTCAATCTATAAACATAATTATTCTACTGTGAAGACATTTCAATTTTTTTCAAGTTCTGAACTTAACCAGGAAATAAATTGAACATTTCCAGATATAGAGTAGAACAAGAAAAGATACTGTTGGTGCACTGTAGAGCTTTCTTTTCTTTTTAAATATACAATAAATTCAACCCGTAGCTTTCAAAGTCATCCTTCTAGTTTGTAATTCCTTCTGGCATTCCTTCTGTTCTCCTTTGCACATTTTTGAAAATGCGGATTTTTTTTGCCATCTAAGTCTCTGAAGCATTCTTTGATAAAATGGAAAGCCCTGGAGCCAGAAGATCAAATTCACATTTCAGTTCAGATATGTATGTCATTGTGTAATTCAGGAGAAGTAAATAAGCTTCTCAGAGTTTTATTTTATCATCAGTTGAATGAAAACAATAATATTTGTACCAAATACTACAAAGAGTGGTTTTTCAGGGAAAGCATCTTGGAAAATTTTACCAAGTGCATGATTTTGGGCAAGACCTTTAAATTCCACAGTTCTCCAACTGGGGAGCTGAGGCATTGATTGTGGCACTGATAGTCTGGAGCTTGCCAGCAAGGCTGGAGAGTAACTTCCGGAGCAGGAGAGTTGCAGACATCAATCCCTGGGCTCCTTTGGTCTGGAGGAAGTCAGAGTCCATATCTTCCTTTCAGCTGAAGCCTCTTCCTAGAACAAATACAATAACAGCCCACCTCCACCCCAGGCTCAGGTGTAATCAGCAGAGTTCCCTCAACTGCCAACAGGGAGATCAAATACCTTGCCCTAGGGCAGAGCCCACCACTGTTCAAAGATAAAAGTATTCATCAGGCTTCAGCCACCCCCTCCAGGCCAAGGGAGAGGGCCTTAAATCAAGGTCACAGACACTCCAGAGAAAGCAACCAACACAACCCACTAGATAACACACTCGGAGTTACTAAACCCAATGAGTAAAGCCTCTAGGGATCTTGGTACCAAACCTATGTGAACCAGTCTATCCCCAACCAAGGTCTTAGGAAAATGAAGAAAGGCCATCAGAAAGGAGGGTCCAAAGAAAAATTCCTAGAAGGAAAAGACCCTAACTCAGTGAGACCTATAATGTCTGAGGAGAATATGATCTGATATTCAGAACTGAAAGGCTTCCTTGAAGAAATCAGGAAAGAGTTTAAAAATCAATTTGAAAATTTGGGAGAGACAATTAACACCTTGCAACAAGAAAAAAAAATCCTTGGAAAATACAATTGAACAAATGCAAAAAGAAAATAATTCTCTCAAAAGCGCAGTGGGTCAAATGGAAAACTCTTACAAATATAGAATTTACCAATTAGAAAAGGACTTGCAAAATGTAAATGAAGAAAAGTCTTCTCTAAAAAAAGAATGGAGTCTGTGGAAACTAATGACATCATGAGACAGCAAGAATCTGTTAAATAAAACAAAAAAATTCAAAAGAAATAGAAGAAAATATAAAACAGCTCATCAGGAAAAACCACTGACCTAGAAAATAGATTTAGAAGGGACAACCTGAAATTTATTGGTCTTCCTGAAAATGTTGAAGAGAAAAAAAGCCTCTACTTAATATTATAGGATTTAGTGATGGAAAACTGCCTTGATATCATGGAACCAGAGGGCAAAATATTTACTGAAAGAATACATTGATTTCCTCCAGAAAGAGATCCTTAAATGCAAACACCAAGAAATGTTGTGGCCCAATTCCAAACTATCAAATAAAAGAGAAAATCCTTCAAGCAACCAGAAAAAAAAAATTAGATACCAAGGACCCACAGTAAGGATTATGAAGGACCTGTCTGCATCAACATTAAGGGATCAAAGGGCCTGGAATGAGATATACTGAAGAGCAAGGAAACTTGGAATGCAGAGAAGAATTCACTACCCAGCAAAGCTGAGCCTTCTCTTCCAGGGGAAAAGATAGTCATTTAATTAAATAGGAGACTTCCAACATTTCCTGATGAAAAGACCAGAGCTAAATAGAAAGTGTGGACATCAAACAGGAGACTCAAGAGACAAAGGAAAGGGTTAAAAAAGGGGTAAAGATAAAAAAAAAACTGCTATCCAATAAGATGAAAATGGCTATATCCCTACCTGGGGGAAAGATTCTCATAACTCTTGAGAATTGTAACTCTATTAGAGATAATATACTTATCCAGAAGTTATGGACACTCATGACTCTCCTGTGAATCAGATGAAATGATTTAAAAACACTACCTCCTTAAAAGGGGTGGGGTGGGGATAGTAAGGAGACAGGAGGATGGAGGAGATTGAATGGGGTAAATCTCATTACATTAAGAGGTACAAAAGACCTATTGTAATAGAGGTGAAGAAGGGAGGAGGTGAGAACCACATGAATCTTCTCATCAGACCTGGCTTTAAGTTCACTTACACACTCAGTTAAGTTTAGAAATTTATCTTACTTTCTAAGTATAAAAAGAGGGAAAGGGGGAGGGGGAGGGGAAAAAGGGGGAACTAACAGAAGGAAGGGAAGGAAGAATGGGTAAAGGGAAAGGGGAAAGAAAGGGAAGGGGCTTGATATAGGATGGTAAACACTCTGAAGTTGGCCAAATTCAGAAAGAAAATACTGGGGAATATGGATAAAGTGAAAAAAAGGGTAAAAGTACAAACAGAGGGGAAATGGCATGGAGGGCAATAAAGAATTAGTAATTATAACTTTGAATGTGAATGGGATAAAGTCTCCCTTAAATTTTAAGTGAATAGCAGAGTGGATTAAAAAACAGAATCGTAAAATGTGCTGCTTACAGCATTTGAAACAGAGAGATACATATAGAGTGAAGATAAAAGGTTGGAGCAAAATATATTTTGCTTCTGCTGAAGTGATAAAAAGCAGGGGTAGCAATCCTTATTTCAGACAAAGCAGCTGCAAAATTAGATAGCATAAAGGAGATAAGGAAGGAAATTTTATCCTCCAAAAAGGTACCACAAACAATAAAGCAATTTCAATAACAAATATGTATGCACCCAATGGTAAAGCATCCAAATTCTTAGAGGAGAAGTTGAAAGAACTACAGGAAGACAGAGAGAGCAAAACTCTACTAGTGGGAGACCTCAACCTCCCAATTTTAGATTTAGATAAATCAAATCATAAAATGAAGAAGAAGGAATTAAGAAGGTTAATAAATTGTTAGAAAACCTAGATATGATAGACTTACAGAGGAAACTGAATGGGAATAGAAAAAGGAATATACTTTTTTTCTGCAGTACATGGCAGTTAAAGAAAAATTGACAATGTACTAGGGCATAAAAACAGAAAGGCAGAAATAGTGAATACATCTTTCTCAGATTATAATTCAATAAAAACCATATGCAACATTGGGCCATGGAGATACATCCTAGATAATGACAATAATGAAACAACATAACAAAACCTATGGGATTCACTCAAGGCGGCTATCAGGGGATATATTATATCTTTAAATGCTTACATGAATAAATTAGAGAAAGAGGAAATCAATGAACTAAATATGCAACTAAAAAATTTAAGAAAGAACAAATTAAAAACCCCCAATTAAATACCCAATTAGAAATTCTAAAAATTAAAGGAGGAATTAATAAAATCAAAAGAAAGCAAACTATTGAACTAATAAATAAAAACAAGAGTTGGTTTTGTGAAAAAACACAATAAAAATGATAAATCTCTGGTCAATTTGATTAAAAAAAGAAAGAAGAAGAAAGCCAAATTGTTAGTATCATAAATGAAAAAGCTGAAATTGCCACCAATGAGGAGGAAATTAAAGTAATAATTCAGAATTATTTTACTCAACTCTATGCCAATAAATTTGACAATCTATGTGAAATGGATGAATATTTTGAAAAATATAAGTTTTCCAGGTTAAGTGGAGAGGAAATTAAATACCTAAACAACCCTATCTCAGAAAAAGAAATTCAACAAGCCATTATTGAATGCCATATGAAAAAATCTCCAGGGCCAGATGGATTCACAAGTGAATTCTATCAAACATTTAAGGAACAATTGGTTCCAATTCTATATAAACTCTTTGGAAAAGTATGTGAAGATGGAACACTGCCTAACTCTTTTTAGGACACCAATATGGTACTGATACCTAAACCAGGAAGAGTTAAAACTGAGAAAGAAAATTATAGACCTATCTCCCTGATGAATATAGATGCCAAAATCTTAAATAAAATCTTAGCAAAATGATTAAAAGTTATTACTAGGATAATAAACTATGACCAAGTAGGATTTATCCCAGGAATGCAGGGTTGGTTCAATATTAGGAAAACTGTCAATATAATTACTTATATCAATAACAATCCTATAAGAACTCATATGATTATATCAATAGATGCTGAAAAAGCTTTTGGCAATATACAGTACCCTTTTCTACTAGAAAGTGTATGGATAAATGGATTGTTCCTTAGAATAATAAGCAGTATCTATCTGAAACCATCAACAAGCATTATATGCAACTGGGATAGGCTAGAGGCATTCCCAATAAGATTAAGGGTGAAACAAGAGCCCATTATCACTACTACTATTCACTATTGTATTAGAAATATTAGCTTCAGCAAAAAGAGAAGGAAAAGAAATTGAATCAATTAATTGGGAAGGAAAAAACAGAACTCTCACTCTTTGCAGATGAAAGTATGGTATACCTAGCGGATCCCAACAAATAATCTAAAAGACTAGTTAGAAATAATTAGCAACTTTAGCAAAGTCACATGATATAAAATAAACCCTCATAAATCCTCAACATTTCTATATATGACTAGAAAGTTACAGCAAAAAGAGTTAGAAAGAGAAATCCCATACAACGTAACCTCAGACAATATAAAATACCTGGGAGTCTACCTGCCAAAGCAACCTCAAAACCTTTTTGAAAACAATTACAAAACACCTCTCATACAAATAAAATAAGATTTAAATAACTGGGAAAACATCAACAGGGCATGGATAGGTCAAGCTAATATAATAAAAATGACAATTCTGCCAAAACTAAACTACTTGTTTAGTGCCTTACCAATCAAAATTCCAAAAAATTACTTTAATTAGTTACAAAAAGTTGTAAGTAAATTCATATGAGAAGTAAAAAGTCAAGAATTTACAGGGATCCAGTAAAAAAAGTGCAAGAGATGGGGGTGTAGCCCTACCTGATCTAAAATTACATTATAAAGCATCAGTCATCAAAACTGTCTGGTACTGACTAAGAAAAGGAGTGGTGAATCAGTGGAATAGACTAGGTTCAATAGAAGGAAATGATTATAGTAATCTGCTTCTTGATAAACCCAAAGAGTCCAGCTATTGGGATAAAAACTCTCTCTTCAAAAAAAACCTATTGGGAAAATTAGAAGTTAATATGGAAGCAACTTAAATTAGATCAACACCTCACACCTTTTTACCAAGATAAGATCAAAATCTATACAAGATGTAGACATAAAAAACAATATTATAAGCAAACTAGAAGATCACGGAGTAGTTTACCTGTCAGATCTATGGGAAGGGAAGCAGTTTACCACCAAGGAAGAGATGGAGAACATTATTAAAAACAAACTATAGCATTTTGATCACATTAAATTAGAAAAGCTTTTGCACAGACAAATCCACTGTAACCAAGATCAAAAGAAATGTAGTAAATTGAGAAACAATTGTTATATCCAATATTTCTGACAAAGGAATTTGTCTAAAACATACAGAGAACTGAGTCAAATTTAATTGACAAATGGTCAAAGGATATGTAAAGGCAATTTACAGATGAGGAAAACAAAACAATCCATAGTCATATGAAAACTTGCTCTAAATCATTACTTATTAGAGAAATGCAAATTAAAGCATCTCTGAGGCACCACTTCACACCTCTCACGCTGTCCAATATGACCAGAAAGGATGATGATCCACGTTGGAAGGGATGTGGGAAATCTGGGACACTAATACATTTTTGTTTGGAGCTGTGCACTCATCCAACTTTTCTGGAGAGCAATTTGGAACTACAATCTAAGGGCAACAAAAATGTGCATACTCTTTGATCCAACAATTTCACTATTGGTTCCATACCTTGAAGAGATTATGAAAAAGGGTGAAAGTATCATTTGTACCAAAATATTCATAGCAGCCCTGTTTGTGGTGGCAAAGAATTGGAAATCAAGTAAATGTCCTTCAGTTGGGGAATGGCTTAGCAAACTGTGGCATATGTATGTCATGGAACACTATTGTTCTATTAGAAATCAGGAGGGAATGGGAATTTCAGGGAAGCCTGGAGGGATTTGCATGAACTGATGATGAGTGAGATTGAGCAGAACCAGAAAAACCCTAACAGCAACATGGGGGTGATGATCAACTTTGATGGACTTGCTCATTCCATCAGTGCAATAATCAGGGACAATTTGGGGCTATCTGTGATGGAGTATACTAGCTGTATCCAGAGAAAGAATTGTGGAGTTTGAACAAAGACCAAAGACTATTACCTTTAATTTAGAAAAAAAATCATTGTCTTACTATGTAATTTTGTGATCTTTTTCTTCCTTAAGGATATGATTTCTCTCTCATCACATGCAACTTGGATCAATATATACCATGGAAACAATGTAAAGACTAACAGACTGCTATCTGTGGGGGGTGGAGGGATGGAAGCAAGATCAATGGGAAAAATTGTCAAACTCAAAATAAATAAAAAATCTCTCTAAATAAAGCATTTTATAATAGTTTAATTATTAAGTAAATTGTGAGCTTGTTGGCATTTCTACACTAAATTGAAATAATACATCAATAAAAAATCTAATATTAAATGAAAAAAAATTCCACAGTCCTCAATTCTTTCATTTGTAAAATGTGGCGGGATGGCTTCTGAGACTGTCAATACTGGATCTATTATTTTTTAATGCTGAATCTTTACAATGATTTGTTATTATTATTATTGTAGGAATATTGCTATTATAAATTTTGTTGTAGTTGAGTCATTTCAGTCTTATACAACTCCTTACCCCAATTAGGGTTTTCTTAGGGTAGATCCTGGGTGGTTTGCCGTTTCTTCCTCCAGCTCATTTTACAGATGTAAATTTACAAATTTACAATCGAGGCAGACATGATGAGGTAACTTACCCAAGGTCACACAACTACTAAGTGTCTGAGGCCACATTTGAACTCAGGAAGAGGAATCTCCTTGACTCTAGGTCATGGACTCTATCCATTTTGCCACCTAGCTGTCTGATAATTATAAATACTAGCCTTTAAATCAACAACTTTGAACTCTATTTATCATTATGCTGCTGTTTCATTCAAACTATAAGCAAGTGGTTACTATCTCAAACGGAAACAAGAATTATTTATCTGTACATAAGGATCACTGTGGCCACATATTGACTTCCTTTTAAAATGAAATATCATTTATGCTTTATTGTAGTTTTATTTATTTTTTAAAGTATTCCTGAAATCCATTTCCATCTGGTTTGGGTTGTATGGGGAGTGTTGTGGGCCACCTGTGGCCAGCAGCTGCTATGTCTGACACCTCTGCTTGAAGTACTCGCTTCCATGCTTCCGTCTAGAAACTAACAACTGCTTTACTGAGGTGCTATGACATATCCCTTCCTATACTACAGAGGATACGGGGGAGAGAGACAGACAGACAGAGACAGACAGACAAAGAGAGGTGCAGAGAGGCAGAAGAGAGAGAGAGAGAGAGAGAGAGAGAGAGAGAGAGGCTATTTTTGCTCAAGAAACTTAAATCAGCAAACACTGAACCACGCAAGACAAAGGAAAAAATGCTAAGTCACTTAGGACAAATAAAAAAGATTATTATGGAACCCTGATCTGGGTTTTAGCTTCTACAATTATAAAAGTTAAGCTGATCCTCTCAAGGATCTTATGAGAATGAGTAAAATTCTTCTAATGCATCCAGAGCTGCTAGAAAGATTTAAGTTACTTAAAAAGTGTTAATTTATTAATACGCAAGCAGCTATTGGGGCATTGGATAAAATGTAGGGTCTAGCATGAAGAAGAACAGTATTGAAATCTAGCCTCAGGAGCATCCTAGCTATGTGACCCTGGTCAAGTCAGTTGACTTCTGTTAGTCTCAGTGGAGCTTTGTCTTCCTAAGGGAAAGAAAGAGTAGAGGGCTGGACCAAGGGAATATCTCACATCCTGAGCTTCCCTTTGGGAGGAGAAAGCTGTACTCTAGAGCTGGCTCTGCCCATATTCTTGGGGTTGAAGGGGTAATTTCATTGTCACTTTCTCAATCCTATTTGTAAAATTGCTCACACACACATTGGCTGTGAAGAACAAATAAAATTATATATGTAAAGTACTTTATAATCATTAGAGTTTCATGTTCATATTTTCCTTATCACTTTTAAAATAAGTAATATCGAATTTTAATAAAACATGTTAAATTTTCTAGATGCAGAGAAGCAGGGTACATATGAGCTGGCCTTGAAATCAGAAGAATTAGATTCAAATGCCATCTGTGGTATGTAAAACTGTACAAATTTATTGTTTGTTTTTTTTGTCTGTTGTTTTTGAAAAGGACCAATGACATCTTGGGGTGATATCTTGAATCTTGTATGAATTAGTGTTAAAAAAGGATAGAACACTGGCCCTGGCATCAGGAGAACCTGAGTTCACATCCAGTCTCAGAACTTGATAAGTGCTAACTGTGTGACTTTGGGCAAGTCATTTAATTCTGATTGCCTAGAATCCAAGGCCATCTCTAGTCATTCTGATTTGTACCCACTGAACCCAGATGGCTCCAGAAGAGAAAGTGAGGCTGGTGATTTAGCACAGCCCCTGTCTCAAATACAATTCATGTGCTTGTTCTGGCATCACCTCCCTGATGCCATAGTCTTCTTCAAGAATGAAAGACTCACATCAGATTTAAGTGAGACAGGGTTGCACAAAGTCATCAACCTCATTCTCTCTTACAAAGTTATGGGTTCCAGCATTAAGACAAAAGTCAAGATGACGAGAGGAGACATGGGATGCAATGGATGACCTTGGTAACTTTGATGCCTAAGTGAGCTCCAAGTACTCCACAGTCCCTGCTTCAGTAGCCTTCATGACCATTAGAACAAATTGCTTAACTTCTCCCTATTCCACTAATGGAAGTCCTCACATACTTGGGCTAGATGCCCCATTAAATCACTGATGTGTTTGAGATCTGTCAGCTACCTTCAACCTGGTTTATCTCATCTGACAAAATGATTTACCAGAAAACAGCCATTGTCCATGCTATAGTCAAACTTGAGAAATGATGGCCAGGTAGACATCGAAGATGGATAAGCAGCCCTAAAAAGGACTTGGCAAGTTCTCACACCAGACATTCTGGCCTTCTTTGAACACCCCAAACCACTCTGAGGCAATTAATTCACTCTCCAAGAGAATAAGATGCAGCAAAATTTTAATCTTTATTAGTAAGAGAAGCTTTTGTTTTATTCCCTCATTCAGCAGCTCCCTATACTAATGAAATCACAGTTACAGTCTCCATCTCTTTTCCACATTTTTCTTTGTTCTTCAGTAAACTTTTCAAGATAAATGAGGTCAGGCTCTGTGATTTTATTTTCAACATTTTTAATGTCTCGATGAACTATCACCTCCTTTATCCCCTTACTAAATTGTATCAGCTTGGGAAGAAAACTGAATTACTGGATCCATTTCAAAATTTACAACAGGGACAAATTAGGTGTAATACTGTTGAAAAGAGTTTGAACATTTTCAAAAACAAAACAGAAACAAGGAAACCAGGTTAGGCTTATGCTCCAAATAGGCATCATGTAGAAAAAATTACAAAATCAACATCTCCTTTTGAAAAGGAGAAAGAGGCAAGAATTTCTTTTTTCTTTTGCTAGAATCATCAACTAGTGGCGAATTGGTCACTATGTAAACACTACAGGGTAGGGGCCAGCTGTGGGAGTACAAAAAGGGAAAAAATGATGCCTTTCCCCATCCTAAACTTTTATCAGGAAAAACCTAGAATGCTTCCTTTCATCTAAAGTCTAATTCAAATGTATAAATTTATAAGAGGCATTTTCTCTAGTCCCTCTGATCCAGGGAAAAGCATCAAAAGTAATAGTGGCTAGAAAATGAAAGAAATGTAACTAAAATCCTACCTTAGTGGTTTAAACATGGTGATCAAGAGTGACAGGAGCCTTGTCTGCTGACGATTTTTTCGAAAAGGCGAGCAGCAATTTTTCAAGCACTATTCGTCTTCTTCCAAGTGCCAAGACCACATTCAACAATCTTGTGTTATAATGACAAAATTGACCTTCTGTCTTCAGAAAATTTACAAAATGAAATTGAGAGTTGGGAATTGCAGATAAGACTTTAGTCCAAATCCTGACCCAAACACTGTGTAATCCTGGGAAAAACGCCCTAAGCCTCAGTTTCTTTAATTGCAAAATAGATGACCCTGGAAATCCCTCCCATACTTTATTTTGTTTATTATTATTTTCTGGCTATCTCCACTAATACTATCTAAACATAAAGACAAATGGTTAAATTTGGTACATGGCAAATCCATGTGCCATGAATAGAGTTCTTGCCTTGGTGTATGAATGACTTCAATTCAAACACGGACTCTAATACTATCTACAACCCTAGGCAAGTCACATTAATATCATTTCCTTGGTTTATTTGAAAAGTGGAGGTAATAATAGTATCTCCCTCTCAGGGTTACTATGAGAATCAACTTCTTATATGTAAAGTGCTTTGGAAACTATGAAGAACCTGATAAATGCTAGTCATTACTATTATCATTTAAAAATAATCTACATTCACTAAATTTCTTTCTTCCTTCCTCCTTCTTCCCCCCACTTCCTCCCCATCATTATTCTGCCCAAAGGAATAGAAATATCTTGAAACAAAACTCTGGGAAAGCAGGCTTTGATAAAATTCATTGGGGTTGAAATGGAACTACCTGACTATGGCTTAAATCCAAATCTCTCTGGCTCTCACTGATTGATCAGGAATAAGTTGTAGCCCAAGTCTTGGCTGGTCTTTGGCTTTTGATGGCTCGAAATGAGAGTGAATAGCTACCTTTTTTGTTCTGACCAGAAACTCTGACTCTCCCCCGCCGCAATGATTTTTTTTTCCTTTTTGTTTTCCTTTTTTGATTAGGCAAACAAAGGTCATGTTTGGTTTCATTTCTTATCCAATCCTAAATCACTGAATGGATGTTGCCTCAAGCAAACTGAGACCTGGCAAAGACCTTATATGAAATTGGAATCATACACATATCCAGAAGAAAATAAATGAAAAGTTAAAAATAATTCCAAAATACTCATACCAGATTTTTTTGTAGTGGCAAAGAATTGGAAATTGAGGTGATATCCATCAATTGGGGAATGGCTAAACAAGTTCTGTCCAAAGGAATATATATGTTCTGTCCAAAGGAAAATATATATTTACAGGTCTGTCTTGAAATAGAGTTCTGGAAAACCAGCTTAGATAAAAGCCATTGGAATTTATTTGGACCTACTTGATTATACTTTAACCCCAAATAACAAATAACTCTGGCTCTCAGTGACTGGAAAAACATGAACTCCAAGAGGTCTTTCCCTCCAAGACTCATTTTTCTGAGTAGGTAAAAATGGTCAATTTTTTCTCATTTCTTACTTAACTTTAATCACTGAATGGGTGCTGCCTTAGACAAACTGATACCTGGGAAAGACCTTAACTCTAAAAAGGCAAGGAACAACTCCAGCTATCCTGATCTTACTGTTGGACCCAGGTGATTCCAGAGGTGAAAGTTAGGCTCGTAACTTTGTACAGTCCTCCCTCACTTAAATCAGTTCTCTTAAAATACAAGATAGCATCTTCCTGATGTAATTGATTATCTTCAAGAATGAACGACAAAAAAAAAAAACCTTTAAGGACAAACAACAACCTGAGTATATATGTGGATACATTCATACACACACACACACACACACACACACCCACACACACACACACACACAAACACGCATATAGATAGATAGATAGATAGATAGATAGATAGATAGATAGATGTACATAGATACATAGATACATAGATATTTGGGTGAATTTTTAAGTTTTCATAAATATGAATATTTGACTTCTCTCTATATTTATCTGATATTTCCTTTTCTCTCTTCTAACATTTCATGGGAGTAGATTTGAACAACCTATAGAGATGATGACTTTGAAGTTAGCTTTATCAGCAGTCAGTTAAATGGGAGAGAAAAGGAAGGGATAGATTAAATAAATATAACAGGGTAGGGATCATAATAGGCTCAATCTTATAGGAGACAAAAAAGGAAAAGGGATCACTTTAACATGTAGAGTCATTAGCCTAGGTAAAGAGTAAGGAGTCCTCATCATGTGAGAGTTCAGGAAAGGAAGAGATAATGGCAGATGGAATAAGATAAAATAAAGCAAAGAAGAGAAAACTCATGGCAAAACAGATTCAATTTTTCTATAAATATGTGGCATGGTTCTCATCTGAGAGGGTCAAGGAAGGGGAGTCATGGAAGATTTAAAGAAAGACAAAAAGGTTTAAAAGAGTTAAGAGAGTTCACACCCTTTGACCCAGAAATTCCAATTCTAGGTCTATAACCAGAAGAAATTACAGAAAAAGGGAAAAGTCCTACATATTCCAAAATATTCATAGCAGCTCTTTTTATAGTAGCAAAGAATTGAAAACTGAGGGGATGTCCATCAATTGAGGAATGGCTAAACAAGTTATGATACATGAACACTAAGGAATACTATTATTACATAAGAAACCATAAATGGTCAAACTCTAGTGAAGCATGGAATGACTTATGTGATCTGATGCCGAGAAAAGGGAGTAGAACAAAGAGAACAATGTACACATCGATAGCATTATGGGACGAACAACCTTGATGGAAACAACTCCTCTGAACAGTCCAGAGAGAAAGGACAACTGTATTGGATTTGCTATGGACTATATTATCCCCATCCAGAGGAAGAAAAACAAAACAAAACAAAACACAAACACAAAAAACCCTTCAGGATCTGATGAACATGTTATAAAAATTATTTCTTATGTATCTCTTTCCCTTAATCCTAATTCCTCATACTTAAAATTACTAATCTGTAAACATTTTTATCAAAATATGTATGTAAAATGCTAACCTGACTATTCCCCACTGATGGGAGGGGGGTAGGAAGGGAAGGTGGAAGGAAATATTGTAACTTAAAAATAAACATGTGCATATGGATGAAAATAAATAAACATTTTTTTTAAAAAGAGTTAAGAGAGGGGTAGCTAAGGTAGCCCAGGGGATAGAGCACTGGTCCTGGAATCGGGATGACTTGAGTTCAAATCTTGTCTCAGACACTTAATAATTGCCTAGCTGTGTGACCCTGAACAAGTCACAATCTCATTGCCTAAAATAAATACAATTTTTTTAAATTAAAATGATTTAAAAGAGTAGGAAAGGGAGTTGAAAAATGAAGGCAAAGTCAGAATGACTAGTAGCAATAAGGACTCAGTTTATGTTGTATAACATAAATTGGTAGTGAACCCAATCTAAAGAATTACATTATTTTCTCCATGTAGGAGAAAGACAGTAGATGGTGGGAATGATCCAAGGCTGAGGTTTTTTCAAACCTTTTCAGGATCAATCAATGAAATTATAAGGAAGCTAAATAATTAGTAATTGAATTGTGTAAAGTACAATAAAAGGTCTGGTACTGAGAGATTAGTATGTATGCTAATACATGTATGAGTAGAGTTGACATGAGAGTCATAGTTGTGACATATAACATAAAAATGTGTGTGTGTGTGTGTGTGTGGTGACATTTAGGGTATTTGGGGAGTATTGTGGCATATTCTATAAAATGATTGCTTGACCTAATTTCTGACAATCATTTTCCAATTTTCTCATAAGATCCTGTTGAATAGGAAAATGAGACATTGAGAAGAGAGTTCTTAACCAAGAAGGTTAAATAAGCATTGTGATTGTTCATTTTTGGAAATTCTTCTAATCTGTTCCACTAATGTGTAATCAATATCTAAAAAGTTGTTGATTATTTTGCATTATGATATAGGTTGAAATTTCATGGTGTTGCTCCAACCTTTTTTCTTACTACTTTTACCATTATTTCTCTTGTGGTTCTGGATCTTCTTTTGCTCAAAATTACTCAATCATATTATAGTCCTATAATATAACTCTGACAATTTGTTGGATTTTACATTAGTTCTATAAATTCATTTTAATAATATGGGCATTTTTATTCATTATCTTGATAAGTTTCAGACATGAAGAATTACCTTTTTTTGTTTGCTTTTGTTGTATCCCAGCACTTATCAAAATTTTAAACTCATAGAAGTTCCTGAAAAAATTATCATTTACTTTATACAAAGAATATTTTGTGCCCATCAACTGGGGCATATGAATATAATGGAATATAATAAAATATAAACAAATTGTGGCATATGAATATAATGGAATACTACTTTTCTGTAAGAAATCATGAGCTGACAGATTTCAGAAAAATTTGGAAAAACTTACATGAACTGAATCACAATGAACTAAAAGAATGCTATATGTTTTAATAACAACATTGTATGATGACCAACTATGATAAACTTAATTCTTCTCAATAATACTGTTATCAGACAGAGCCAAGATGTTGGCTTGCAGTTAACATGCTCCTACTTTGCAGATAAAGATGATAATAGTGTCATGCTGGAAGAACAAATCAGTGAAAAATTACTCGTGGGAAGTCTCAGAACCGTCCATGAATTAGACTCATATCCAAAACTCACAGAAGAAATTAAAAAAGAATTTACAAATCAAAGAAGAGAGGAAGAAGAAAAATAGAAAAAAATAAATGAGAGTCATGCAGGAAAATTATGAAAAATTGACCAAAGAAATCAACTCTGTTTAAAGTAAAAGTAACCAACTAGATAAAGAAACACCTTAACTAATTGAAGAAAATAAAGCCCTAAAAATTAGAATTGAACAAGTAGAAACCAATGAATCTACAAGACTACAAAATTCCATCATACAAAATAAAAATACTGAAAAAAAATGAAGAAGATGTAAAAATCTTTTAGTAAAACAAACAACCTAGAAAATCCAGATCCAGGAGAGATAATTTATAAATCATCAGACTACTAGAAAACCTAGATCAAAAGAAGAACCTGAAAACATCATGCAGGAAATTATCAGGGAAAACAGTCCAAATCCAAATCTGCTAGAAGAAGGAGACAATATAGCCACTGGAAGAATACACAGAACCTCTCCAGAAAGAAACCCCAGGAAAAAAACTCAGAGGACTATTATAGCCAAATTCCAGAACTCTCAAATAAAGAAGAAAATTCGGCAAGCAGCAAAAAGGAAACATGATCAGACTCACTATCAGAAACACTATCAGCCTCAACACTGAAGGACCAGACCTGGAATACCATATATTGGAGGGCAAAGGATTTGTGATTACAACCAAGAATGTACTATCCTACAAAATTCAGCATATACTGTCAGGGGAAAAGATGCATGTTCAACAAATAGAGGACATCCAAAATTTCCTGACCAAAAAACAGAGCTGAATAGAGAATTCAAGTGTCAAATACATGACTGAAGAGATACATAAAAAAGTAAATGAAAAGGGGAAGGACAAAACAAGACATAACAAATGTTATTCAAGTCAATCAAATAGTATACAATGCTAAAAGTGAACATATAATACTTATAATTCTTGAGAATTGTACATCTCTTAGGATAATTAAAGGGTCAAATATAAAGAGATTGGATTTAAAGGATATAGGCATAGTTGGATCTTGTCTCTCCATTGAAGAAGTCCAAGATGACTTCACTATGTTTGAGGAAAAAAAAAGCTCTAATGAAAAGCAGGGGTATTTATTCTAAACTTAATTGCCTCAGTTTCCTTTGACCCACTCTAATTCTGCTGTGCTCACAGAGATTAGCACTTTCTATGATGAGGGCATTATAAATCAAGTCATCCTGAGTGTTATGTTTCCCATAACTTACAATCAATTGTAAAGCTCTTAAGTGAGACATTAAGAGAATCCCAGTACTTAGTGCCCTTTGAGATTCTTATAGATAATTAAATCAAAGTTGGATTTAATCCATATTTTTTAAAAAAGAGGTTAAGTACCCTGTGTGGGGAAGGGGGGGGAAGTGTGGATGAAAATATGCTTGTGGGAGGGGAACAAAAAGTTCATGAAATGATTTGGTTTTGGATGATACTTTGGCTCATGAGGATTGTGTGTCCTTGAAGGGTACTTGAAAAGGGAGTGAGGTTAAAAAATGATTATAATTTGATGTGATTCAAGACTCTTGAAAAGTAGACTTCAAATGAGACAGAAGAGGGAAGGGTACTTAGTGACTTTGAGGCAATACTGTTTATCAAGCAGTCAATCTGTGATTATACTTTGATAAAAATTTTTGAGCTTATCAAGCAATCAATTAATCAAGCTGTGTAATTGGTGATACCTGATTATTAGTACTTCAGAAAAAATTACACCAGGTGAAGAGGTACAAAGATTTAAACTTTTAGAGGGAAAGAGGGGAGGGTGTGAATGCTGAGTAAATTATATTCAATAGATTTGGCCCACAGAGGGAATAAGATATACATTCTTACTCAGGTTTAAAAATCTATTCTACTCTACAGGGAATAGTGGGAGGCAGGGGGAAGGGAAAGATAAAGGAAGAAGGGAGTGATAAAAGGGAAGGTGAAGGTAGAAGTGAAAATAAACTGAAAGTTAGATTTAAAAAAGAAAATTTAAAGGGGAAAGGGAGTAAATGTTTGGTGAGGGGAATAAGAGGAAAGGAAAGAGAAAAATATAAATGGGGAAAGATAGCATGGAAGGAAATATAGAATTAGTAATCTTAATTGGAAATGTGAATGGGATGAACTGTCCTGTAAAACAGATAGCAGATATGGATTAAAAACCAGAATACTACAATATGTTGTTTACAAGAAACATATTTGAAGCAGAGAGATAAACACAGGGTAAAGGTAAAAAGATGGAGTAAAATATATTATGCTTCAGGTGAAGTAAAAATATCAGGTGTAGTAATTCTAATCTCAGATAAAACAAAAGCAAAAATAGACATCTTTAACAGGCATAAAAAAGGAAACTATATTTTCTTAAAGGGCACCATAGATAATGAAACCTTGTCATTATTAAACAATATGCACCTAGTGGCATAGCATTCAAATTCTTATAGGAAAAACTGAATGAATTACAAGGAAACATAGACAGCAAAACTTTCATAATGGGGGACTTCAAGCTCCCTCTCTTAGAACTAGATAAATCAAACCACAAAACAAACAAGAAGGAAGTTGAGAAAGTAAATGAAAACTTAGAAAACTTAGATATAATAGACCTCTGAAGAAAACTTAATGGAGATAGAAAAAGGTATACCTTTTTCTGGGCAGTACATGGCACCTATATCAAAACTGACTATGTTCTAGGACCTAAAAACCTCACGATCAAATGCAGAAGACAGAAATGATAAATGCATACTTCTCAGACCATGATGCAATCAAATTTACACATAATAAAAGATCATGGGAAAATTATGTAGAAACTAAATAGCTGAATTTCAAATAATGAGTGGACCAAATAGCAAATCACAAAAATAATCAGTAATTATATCCAAGAAAATGATAACAATGAGACATCATATCAAAGTTTATGGAGCCAAAGAAGTTTTTTTGGGGAAATTTTATATCTCTAAAAAAAGGAAAAAGTCCTACATGGTCCAAAATATTTCTAGCATCTCTTTTTGTAGTGGTAAAGAATTGAAAATTGAGGGGATGCCCATCAATTGGGGAATGGCTAAACAAGTTATGGTACATGATAACTGAGGAATATTATTGTTCTATAAGAAACCATAAATGGTTGGACTCTAGAGAAGCATGGAATGACTTACAGGATCTGATGCTGAGTGGAAGGAGCCGAACCAAAAGAATGTACACATGAACAAAAATATTCTGAGATGATCGACCCTGATGGATGCAGCTGCTCTGAGCAATTCAGAGAGCTATCATAGACTGGGAATGTACAATGCTATCTCCATCCAGAGGAAGAAAAACAAAAGAAAACAAAAATCCTTCAGAATCTGATGAACACTATATTCACTTTTTAAGAAATATCTCATATATTTCCCCCCTTAATCCTAATTGCTCATACCAAATATGCTTAATCTGTAAACATATTTAACACAAATTTACGTATAATATTAACCTGATTGTTTGCCACTGAAGGAAAGGGGGTGGGAAGGGAGCTTGGAAGGAAATTTTGTAACTTAAAAATATATATAGGCATATGGATGAATGTTGAAAAGCTTTCATAACATGTATTTGGAAAAATAAAATAACAATAAAAATTATACTGTTTATCAAAGACAATTTTAAAATATTTGTAATGGAAAATGCCATCCACATCCAGAGAAAGAACTTTGGAGTCTAAAGAAACCAAAGCTACTTTCACTTTTTAAAATTTGTTTTACTTTTTCCTCTCATTTTTCCCCACTTTGTTCTGATTCTTCTTTCAGAAAATGACTAATTTGAAAATCTGTTTAACATGATTGTGTATATATATAATATAAAAATAAATAAAACCTATATCATATTACTCATCTTGAGGGGGAGAAAAGGGAGAGAATGTAGTTCTCAATATCTTACAAAAATGAATGTGGAAAACTTTTTCTTTTTTTTGGTTTTTGCAAGGCAATGGGGTTAAGTGATTTGTTCAAGGTCACACAGCTAGGTAATTATTAAGTATCTGAGGGAGAATTTGAATTCAAGTCCTCCTGACTCCAGGGCTGGTGCTCTATCCACTGCACCACCTAGCTGTCCTGGAAAACTATCTTTACATGTAAGTGCAAAAAAATAAAATTAAAAAGGACCACTTTTCAAATTTAGATAATACTTGACTCATATCTTGATATTAACTTCCAGATAATGGATGCATATTTTTGCTTTTTTGAATTATAATTGGACTTCTGTATTGTTTCCTCCCTTTTTTATTATTACATAAAAATATTCATTATTCTCATGTCTAATTGACACACAACATACTTTGCAAATAAGGTCAGTCAATGACAAAACTATTTGCATTCTTAACTGTATCAGATCATTATTTACATGGAGTAATTCTTGTAAACATATAAAAAAATTATAGACATAGATAATATGAATTTGCTAAGTTAATACAGTCTCATTCTAGTTTCAGCCATAGAAATTAACTATAGACTCATAGGATAATGTAATTTGGGGTAACATAGTGACTGTATCCCAAAACAATTGTTAATCAAGAACAGTCAACCTCTTAGAATACTCTAAATACAGGTTGCAAATAACAGAAAACAGAAACAAACTAAATATTTGTGTAAAATAACAAAAAACTAGGGCTATTAGGAATCATTCCTGATACTTTTGTAACCTATTCCAAGTTCCACAGTGTGGGATCTCATTTGTTTAGAAATTGGAGGTTCTTCTTAAAACCTGATTGGGGAAAAAACCAAACCTAAAGGCAGCAATTCCTAGATTTGTTTAACCCAATGCATGACCTCCCACCCAGAGTAAGTCTCATGTAGAGCATAACATTTATTAATTATAACATTACAAAAAGTAAGCCAAAAAGCCAACCCCAACAAAAATCTTCCAACATCACTTTAAAAATCATGAGAGTTGCTCATAAAAATTTTATCTCAAATTTTAAAAGGTAATTCCTTCACATGATTTTTCTCTAGTTTGTAAACTGATAACTAATTTTTCATCTCAATGACATTATAAATACAAGGTGTTAAAAATAAAGACAGGAACATCTTATTTTTCTTTGAATCTCTCCCAGAGCATAAAATGCAATTGATATTTTAATAGAATTTGTTGAATGATTAAACATTTGGATGTCTACTAAAAGAAGAGTGCTAAAAATCAGGGAGATTAACTACTTTTGAAGTCCATTTTTAAAAAATAAATAAAGCTGTATTAAATGGAAAATAGTTGTCTTTATATTGTAATTTTTATGTTATGTGATTTCTTTAAGGAAATTTTTATTTTTTTAAATCTGAACACTTTGGATTGATTTTAAAAGGAAGTCTCTTATGACCATCATAATAAACTTAACAAGTAATCTAAAGAGATTCAACACATGGTTCAGAAAAGTACACATTATTTCAACTATCATTTTCAAGGGCTTTTGTCAAATTTAACTGCAAGAAGCAATAAAAAAATTTGATTATTCTGTGCTCATATTCTATAAAAATCCTTTTAAATCCTAGCAGAGAATTTCAGATTAGAAATAAATTGTGGTATGATTGCTTCCACTTAAATTAGAAAACTTTGATACTAATTTGAATTTTAAAAAATTATTAAAAATGAGCCTTCTTCCAAAGATGGGAGATAATGAAGTAAAAAGCAAAATATTAACTTTAAAATTTCTCATTTTTCACACAACTACCACTTGACCTCATTTCTAGAGATCAAGGCATACATTTAATATATATATATTTCTTGGTAATGGTAATAGCTGACATTTATATAATGTTTTCAGGTTTGCAAAATGATTTAACCATATTATTCTATTGGACCTTTCAACAACTTTCTCAGGACTAAAGATAATATTATTCCCATTTTACAGGGGGAAGTTGAATTCTAGATAGACTGGCACACCTAAGATCATCTGACCAATAAATGGTGAAGTTGGGAATTGAACTGATAGCCTCTAAGCCCAAGTTCAGTATACTGACTGCTTCAACCAAGCAACCTCTCAAGACTCAGTAATTAAGAGCATATTTGCTTTATGAGATCCAGAAAATTATGTTTATAGAACCTCCTTCCCTCTAAAAGTAACCATTGTTATGGCAGCAAGGTTGTGGTGCTGATAAAAAGCTGAGCCAGAAACATATGAGTTCAAATCTAGCCTCAGACACTTCTTTGTTATGTGACCATGAGCTCAATATCCCCAACTGTAAAATGGGGATGATAAAAATCTCAGAGTTGCTATGAATATAACATTTTTTTAAAACATGTCACAATGCCTGGCCCATGGATAGGCATTACATACATTTTAGCTAACTAGCAAGCATAAATTTGAGCTAGACTTACAAATCTACTATTGCAGCCCTCTCACTCTGTAGATGAGTAAACTAGGTCCTTGAGAGAATAAATGATTTGGCACACAATCACATTCTTAATGAGTAGCAGACATACTACTCCCAGTCTCTTTCCACCCCAACAAACTCTCCTCTGTAAGAATCTTACAAAGGACTTCATTGTGCAGCACTGAATTATCATCTAAAAGAACTATTGTAATACAGAAGGATTCTGAAGGCTTTATTAACAGAAGACAAGTTCTGATAAGACCTACAAGTGGGAAAGGCTTAAATTCTTCTATTGAGCTAAGTGAACAGAAGCCTGGCTACCAGGTAACTGTTTTGGACACAACTATGCATGAATGTTATCTACTATGATATAGAGAAGTTCTGGCTATCATTTTATTTTAGCATATAGCACACCAACAAAATCACAAGCATGAGGTCTAATTACAAATACTAGCCCATATACATTTATTACTATTTTCTTTGTGGTTTCTTATTTGGATCCAAAACAATTTTGTGAATTTCAAGAACATAGATGACTTTCTCATTCTCAAAAAGCAATAAATGTCTGAGATGCCAAACAACCCCAGGTCTCTGATGCCTCCTTAATTAGTTCTCTTTAGATTAAACCATGCTGCCTTCTGTAAATGTATCTTCATTATGCAGCAGAATAGAGTAGGATTAAGTGAGATATAAATTGCCTTTCAAGGTGCCCCCCCCCCCTGCAAACAAAAACAATTTCTAACTAGAGAGTTCAGGAGAGGACGTCTTCAATGTCTTCATTGAAGACTCATCCATCTTTCTTTTTTTTTACATTTTCTCCCCTTCTCTCCTCCAAGTGTCCATGTTTTCTTCAACCTTCCTTCTTTCACTCCCTCTCTCTCTTTTCCTTAACTATTTGCATCTCGCTCACATCATCTCACCCTTTCTGCATATCTCTCTCCTTTCTTTCTCCATCCATTTCTCTTTTTATCCCTCCATCTCTTTTCTTTTCCTCTTTCTCTCTCATCTTTTTTTAGCTTAATATATTTCCTCTCACTCAATTCACTTTTCTCTCTTCCATCCTCTCTTTCTTTTTCCTCTTTCTGTCTCTCTGCTTTTTCTCTCTTCATTCATGTTTTCCCCTATCCTCCCTTCCCCCTTCCTGTCTTTGTTTCTAGCTCTCTGTCTCTCCCTGTGTTTATCTGTCTCACAGAAACACACAGATTCACACATCTTATAGTTTTTCATGAAAAGTGGAATGAAAAAGTAATCATTCTTTAGCCCTAGTAAATGAACAGATTATGTCTATTTTTTCAAGATTGATTTTTGTTTGTTTTTAAAGACCAGCTGGTATAGCCATCTTCTTATGCTCCCTCTTCTATGTTCTCCTTGAGTCATGGTTCATGTGGGACTACTCTGAAAACCTGGAGGAATGAGTGAGTGAACACTTAAAAAGGAAAAAAAAGAAGTGAAATATGGCTTTTAATTAGCCCAGAAATGAATAATGAAATGTGAATCATGCAAAAGCAAAAACTGCTGGTGTCTATGGACAGATTTCAATGCCTTTTCCATAGTCCAACAAACCTAGCATTTAACTAGAAGGCTACTAGAAGGCATGAGACTGAAAGTCTATGTTTCAAAATAAAAATGATAACCTTTTAGAAAACTATTTCACTGAATCCTGAGCTTCCTTCAAGGGCTAGCTCAGGTATCACCTCCTATACAAATCCTACCCTGATCTCCGTGTTACTAGCAACCTCTCCCCCAGGGAAATATGTTTGTGTATATTTAGAGTGGAGAGGAAAATGGCAAATCATTCCATTATCTTTGCCAAAATAAAAAGCTCATGGACAGTACTGATGTGTTATCATCTACAGAGTCACAAAGAGTTGGACACGATTGAACAATAAATGTATTTACATACACATCTTTGCCTATATTTCACATTTACTTATCTGAATATATGTTGTGAGTTCCTTGAAGGCAAGATCTGTTTATTTTTATCTTTGTATGCCAATACACAATGCCAACCCAACATTTGGCACATGGTTACTTCTTAATTGATGTTTGAGGCATGAATAAGTTATTTGTTTGAAATGCTAGAACAGTATAATTCTCCAGATTGAATAAATCACGGTGGTAGATAAGCATATTTACAACAGTGCCTTGAAAGTATTAGGTACTCTAAGAAATAAACAAATAAAGAATTAGGTCATATCAAGTGCTCATTAAGTATCCTGCAATGTGCTAACATTTAAGAAAAAAATAAGTATTTCTGAAATTTCTAATATGAAGAAGCAGTTTGGAAGAAGACAGGCAGGGATTTATAACTTGGAGTCTGTGAATTTGTGATTTTTTTTAAACAGCTAACGCCTATTTCAAGACACTTAATTTCCTTTGCAATCTCATTTGTTTGTTTTGTTACATTTAAAAATATTATTCTAGAGAAATGGATTCATAGAATTCAACAAACTTCCCAAGTATTCATAATATACAAAAAGTTACAGGGAAAAGAGTATTGAAATTCAATCTCATCCCTAAATATTATTAGGTTGAATAAGTCACTCTTTATTTAGGAAGGTGAAATCAATGGGTATGGATGAGGGAATGAAGTTGGAGTTTAAGTAGGTGGACAGAAGGACAAAGGAAAGCATACTGGGAAAACCATAAAAGTTGAGTAAAAGAATGACTGAAGCACTATCCAGGGTCAAGTATGAATTTTACTGGGGAATGGTAGGGAATGGTTCACGGCAAAATTATATTGTTCACCAAGATTAGGATGAGGAAAAGAAAAAGCAGTTAGCAATGGTTGACACAACTCAGATGACTTGCATGGCACTGCATAAGAGTCGGGGAGGAATCTCAAGGTCCTTCATGGAGGTGACTGACCATGGGGTAGGGAACATAAGAAGTCAACAGATTGGGTTAAGAGATAAAGAAACAAAAAGAAGTAAATGCAGCTGAATTCTTGGCAATTCAGAAAAAGAGAAGATTATTTAGAACGCTAAAACAGGTAAAAATGTGGTCAGTGAAGGCAATCATCCAATCTAAAATCATATGATAAATTATAAGGCAAAGTCATACTTTTGGGTTAGAAAGGAAGTTCCAAGATTCTATACAATACAGATATTAAAAAGATGATAGTAAGATACAAGACAGAGTGAGGAAAGCATGAACCAGGTGCCAAAATCTATCATGGTTGTGGAAGCTGATTATGACAGGGAGAGGGAGGAAAGAAAGAATGGAGATGAGACAAAGACAATGATTTGTTGAGGGATATGAAAATGACTACTTTAAATCGAAGAGAGAACCTTTCAATCAGAGGCAACTTGGAGGAGTCTTCAAAAATCCACCTTACACACTAAACTAGCTGTCTTACCCTGTCTGCGTAATTCATTTAATCTCTTTATATCTAGTTTCAAAAGTGGGAACAGGGAAAAAGGAAGAGAAAGAGAAGAAACATTTCTATTACACAGGCTAGGAAAGCATGTATTATCTGCTATTTACTTTAGTCTTCAGCTTCCCTGTCAAGAAGGTATGATTATATCTCCATTTTACAGATGTGAAAACTGTGACTAGAAATATTAGTTGGTATACCTAGGGTCACACAGCTAATGTTTCAAGTAGGAATGTAATTCAGTTGTTCTCTTTTTCCAGTCAGACTTCACATTCTTTGCACCAGTGAATCTCGATTTTTTAGTTGTGAGGACTTCTTTACACTCTAAAAAACGTGATGGGCTACAAAGAGTTTTGATTTCTATGGGATATATCTATCAATATCTGCCAAATCAGAAATGAAAACAACTTAGTATTAATAGGAAAAGTTTTGACATCATAGACTTCAAAGGATGTCCAGAACACAGTTTGAAAACCACTGCTCTAGACTACCTAATTGTCCCATAAAAGGCACTAATTTCTAAATTTATCAATAATAGAGTAGTGTTTCGTATTTTTCCCCTAGCACTTTCCTTTCCACTAATTTATACACATGGAAGTCTGCCTTCAAGAACATTTTCTTCATTTCATTTCCTTGTTCTAAAACCTCCAAAGACAACCAACACTATCATTTCAAATCCAAATTTCTCTATTTTTCTTCTATTATCAACATTTCTCTGTCACTTCTCCCTACAAACCAATTACATAAACTTCAAATCTCAGTGTATTCACTCCACACTTCAGCTATTTTTAATCAATTGAACATCCTATCTTTTAAGTAGGTGCTAAATTTCATTTATATTTATATATGCATACATATCTATAGATCTCTCTATATATCTATATCTATATAGATATAACTATATATCTCTATATCTCTATCTCTATCTCCATATCTATATCTATATATGTTTGTCTGTACATGTAAGGAAACATGGGAAGGGGGAGAGAGGGAGAAAGAAAGGGGAACATTCGAAATATATTCCCAAACTATAAACTAATGGAGGGAAAGCACTAAGTCTTCTCTGTCTTTTTTATCTTCCTAGGTGCTTAGAAAATATTGAATGTTTTAATGGAAAGTGAATATTTTTTACACACCTTTTCTTACTTTGATGGATCTGTGATTTCCCCAGACTAGGTATTTCTTCCATAAGTGAAGATCACAACTCTTTCAAGTCATGCCATCTTGTGTGATAATGATGAATATGAATCCTTCATAGAAGATGAAAATAGAGGATCCCCTAAAGAAGTCCACCCCCATTTGTAAGCTTCTATGCTCTTGATGTCTTTGGAACAGTTTCTTGAATATACCATTATTGGCAATAAACTTCTGCCCACTTATTCATACTCTATGGTCTTTCCATTGCCTTTTGGAGAACATTCATTCTTTATTCTTCTGAGATTCTGGTATTCTATGATTATCATTCATATAACATCATCAAATTGCCAAGAGAGAACTGGCATTGATAAGTTGAGCTTTTTCCATTAGCAAGAAGCTTTAGTTCTCTGAAAATGATGCACAATTCCCCAGATACACACATAACTCAATGAATGACAACACACTTAAGTGACTACTATCTTCCAAGCACCATTCTAAGTTAATCCTTTGGTTAAAAAATAAATAAATAAATAATGCCCTTGGGGGAGGGGGGGAAGGAAATGATTTCATTACTCAAACTATACTCAATGTCTACTTAAACAATTTAACAACCAAATATTCAGCAAATTTATGTGTAAGGTACTGGACTACAAATACAAAACAGGTTCGGAGAGCTTAAATTCCAATGGATATTTTATTAAAACATCCACTCTCAAGCTTCTTTCTAGAATCAACCTCCTGAAATATTCTCAGTAAGTACATCAGGGCAGAGTAGCATTTTTCTAACAGTTTATTTCATTACTTTTAATGTACTTCTCTGAGGCAAAGAAATTAGCTAGACTTTCAATATTTTGAATGAGGCAGATGCAAAAAAGCAAAGAAATACTGCAACCATATGCATTGTTCATCATCTCAACAGCCCCAAATAATTACTACACTATCATTTGATAGTCTTGTAAAAAAAACTCATAGGTATTAGGATTGTAAATATTTTTATTATTGTTGTTGTTCAGTCATTTCAATGGTATGGGACTCTTCTTGACTCCATTGGGGATTTTCTTGGCAAAGATTCATTTTCTACTCCAGCCCATTTTACAGATAAGGAAATGGAGGTAAACAGTGCTAAGTGACTTGCTCAGTATCACTTAGTATCTGAGGTTGGACGTGAATTCAGAAAGATGCGTTTTTCAGACTCCTGGTCAGTACTGTATCCACTATGCCACCTAGTATTTACTCTTATATTCCCAGAGAAAGTCCAATATAACACATAACATTTTTGAAGACAAAAAATCAAATATAAGAGGCGGGGAAATTATCACAACTAATAAATATTTTGAAAACTTCAGGAAGGCTTTTTTGATTTAAAAACCAATTAAGGGCGGCTAGGTGGCGTAGTGGATAAAGCACTGGCGCTGAAGTCAGGAGTACCTGGGTTCAAATCCCGTCTCAGACACTTAATTATTACCTAGCTGGGTGGCCTTGGGAAAGCCACTTAACCCTGTTTGCCTTGCAAAAAACCCTAAAAAAAAATCAATTAACCCTCCCCCACAAATCTCCTCCTCCAAGGAAAAAAAATAAACAAGGACAAATGTTGCATTACTCTTAGTTTCTATTTCCCAAAGTATGAGCTCTTTAAAAGAAAGGACAGGTTTTGTCTTTCAGTTTTATTTCCAACATTTGCTAGAGTTTTTGACACAGCCTGTGCTTAATGAATACTTCCTGAATTGGCTTGTTATTTTTTGAAGTAGTAGAAGGGGGGGAATGTTAAGAAACTACTAAAATAAACAATTTTAGATAGTCTCAAGTAAAGCACCCTGAATTGAAAAGTTTAAATCTTCTTCTCCTATTTGATATTCTCTAAATAATTTTCTCTGGATTTCAACATGGGAAAATTTTTAATTCTTTATTTTTTTCCCTAAGCTCTACCTTATATTTATTATTATTATTATTATTATTATTAAATTTATTTTTATTTCCTTCTAGCTGAATTCCTGATAGGTTTATATACTGGAGTCCATGAATGCTGCTCTAGAATCATTCCAAAAGATGGCTATGTAGCAATGTGAAAATTAATACTTCTTGCATAATACTCTCTGATCCTTAGAGTGGATGCATGAATAATGGGGTTTTATTGAACCGTGAAAGTTTATTCCATCATTACTCTACGTGAATAATTCCTCTTTCTGTTAAGTAGTCTCACTCTTCATCCTAATCTCCAGTCTTACAACATGAAGCAAATGAAGTTGGCCATATCATAAACTTCTCAAACTGAATATTTCTAAAAGAGAATTCAATAACATCACTTCAACTCCTAATTTTTGTTTCAGCACTACCAACCCTCTAGATACATCATTTGAAATACCTAAAACATCCCTATTTATGAATTTTCTCTCACTTTTCCTATCCCCAAACTGTCATCTTGTCAATTATACCTTTATGATATATCTCATCTATTTGTTTTGATCTCTTACTCTCAAAAGAATAAAGCCTCTTAAGTACCAGGTGTGAGGTACCTTTTCCAAGTGCTATTTTTGTTAATCTCACTCCACCCTCCATTCTTGCTTCTGTGCTTGTTTTTTTAGAAATGTTAGTGCATAAGAAGAACAGTACCAAATGGAAGTAGTATTGTGAAGTAAGAGTCACAATATGCCCTAAACTTGTAGAGACTGCTTAGTGGCTCACCCTTTGGTTCTTTTCATTATCAGTCTCTATTTTTAAATTTACTTCATTCTATTTCTCATTCTAGCATCCCTTATAGATCAGAAACTGGCTACCTTCAGAGTCTCATAAATCCCATCTCTAGAGATAAGATGCTGTGGAAGCAGGTATAACTCTAGAAGGTAGAACTCTATTCACTAAATAAATTAATTTATTAATAAATAAACAATAAACAAATAATAAAAAAAGAAAATGTTTCCTAAGGTATAAATTCATACCAAAGGAAATCCATCTTAAGCTCCTTGCTACTTACTAAGATATATCTCCTCTCTCAAGAGAATTTTCTTTACGGAAACCTTTTCTTTGTTATAAAACAGGATTCCTTTTTCTACTTAACCTCCCCCACCCTGGCCCATGTAAGTCTTTTCTGCCATTACATAATTCCCACTCTTGAGAGTGAAGGAAAAAATGACCTCTTGAGAGGTTATTAACCCATTAATATATACCTATATACTCTGTGAGGATACATTACCTATTTCTCATTTTCTCTTTTTTCCCTCTCTTCCTCTTCAGGTAACTTGATTCACTTATAAGTGACCATGGATAATTGGACTATAAAGTGTTGGTATTATTATCAATAATTGACATTTAAATAGAATTGTGTTGTTTTACAATAATTTTCTCAATTGGCCTTTACAATAACCTTGGTTATTGCTATTATTATCTGCATTTTACAGATGTGAGACAAAAAAGTGACTTGCCCAGAGTCACACAGCTAATAAATGTCTGAGAAAGGATTTTAACTCAGGACTTCCCACTCCCTTGAACTCCAAGGCTATTTAGGATATTTGTTTCTCAATATTTGTTTGGGATATTTGTAAGTCAAATAACTTGCTCTTTTTAATTTTTTTCAATACTACCTCAAATTCTTTTTTTGGTGAATGGAACTTTTCTTATTTATTTATTTTTGGTGAGTATTAGACTAGGTTTCTCAGGATATTACTTGAAATTATCATTTGACCTCCTCTGGATTTTGCTGGAACATTGTACACTTTTCCAATATCTTCTAAAATTTTTCTAGTTTTTTTTTTCTTTTTTTTGCAAGGCAAATGGGGTTAAGTGGCTTGCCCAAGGCCAGACAGGTAGGTAATTATTAAGTGTCTGAGACCGGATTTGAACCCAGGTACTCCTGACTCCAGGGCCGGTGCTCTATCCACTGTACCACCTAGACACCCGCTGATGCACACATTTCTTAGACAGATATACTGGGTGATCTCACCTTTCTTAAGTTGGAAGATATGTGGGAAAATATATCTAGTTGTGTTCCTGAATCTCAACATCATTCTATTTTTATAAAAGAAGGCAAACACTGGAATTAGGAAGACCTCAGTTTAAATGTGACCTCAGACACTTACTAACTCTATGACCCTGGACAGTCTTTTATGGCTCTTTGCCTCAGTTTCCTCATCTGTAGAATGAGCTGGAGATGCAAATGGTAAACTACTCCAGAATATCTACTAAGAAAACTACAAACTGGTCTCAAAGAATCAGGCACAACTAAGACCTTTCAATAACAGCAACAACAACACAGTAATATCAAATTTTCTTCAAATCTGTGTTCAATTTATTGTTCCTACATAGTTGAATATCTACGACATATGCACTAATAGATTAACTCTATGGATTGTTTATCCAGCACCCCATCCAACTATATACTGAGACACCAGACATTAATTAGCTTGGTCATTTATCTTTTCCCATCACCATCAGCAAACTATTCTCTAGAATTCAAAGTCCCTTTCTTTTTCTCAGGGAAATTAATCCATTTAGTTTTGAGATTTGCCTTGAGTTAGAGCCGCTTAAAGATTTGAGTCACTGAATCAATTCACATTTTAAACCTGAATAACTAGGCAATAACATATATTTTATTTTACCTCATAATTGGTCAGGGCCAAGTAAGTCTTAGTGGAAATATTACCATCTGCTTTTCAACCCCTCCTTCCTATTTTCCATCTCCTGTTTAGGGCACAATGATCAAATTAATATTAGCATTGTTAACCAGAAATGCTGATCACCTATTCTGTCGCTCTAATTTAAGTGTAGCAGCAAACTTCTTATAGCTCTATTCAATCTCTGTGGCTAGTTATACCAAAGTTCTTTTACCTTGCAATGACTCCTCTATACATTTCTTCATTTACTATAAAATAAGTTCTTAAGGGTCACTATAATGGCATTGGAAATTTTGTTTATTAAAGGTTAGCACTAAAAATGTTAAGTCAAAATGGGAGTGAATCTTATGCATGGAGATGGATACTGTGGTGCAGTGTTGGTATTTTTATTTCTTTTGACCTTCTTTTCATGTGACATCCTTTTGGAGTTCCTGGAGTTGACTGTTGCAGTGATTTGGGAGTGAGGTATGTGTCATTAAATTAAAAATGCTCCTCTATAGTATTTGAAATGGAACAGTCACCCTGCTAACTAGGCAACAGGCATTCATTTCTTCATTTTTATTCCTTTATGGAAAGTTACCCAGTAGTTTGGTAATCTTTGCTCCAAAATATTATCTGACTTCTTTATTTTTGTTTTAAATTTTAATTTTTAACTATAAAGGGGGTTTTTAGTTTCAAGGGAAAGGATTTTGCTATTTTTCCTTCAGAAATAATTAGGATATAATATCAAAAGGCATCATTAAAATATATTGAATTATTTTTAAATGACAGTCCATTACATCAAATGTTATTCCTATAATTTTGAAACAAATGACCCCAAAGTAAAAATAAATATTGACAATTCAGTGCTTCATAATATATATATGTATATATGTATATTCATATATATATATATATATATATATATATATATATATATATATTTATATATATTCCTATATATATTACTGTCTGGTATGAAAAAGAAAATTCAAGAATTTCTGAATGACTAAAAGATAGGGTACCTAATTTTAAAGAAATAGTTTGAAAACTGTATTTCAATATAACTTATTTTTTTTTGTAATCCTTAATAGTTTTGGTTTGGGGGTGTTTTTCCTCTCCAAATCCAATCCGTTTTAAATGATTTCAAAATTAGTGTTTCCTTTTATGTTTCCTTTTATCATTACAATTAACTGATTACTTCATTTGTTCCCATTCCTATAGTTAATTTCACCTTACCATGTTAACAAGGACAAAAAAAGAGAAGTGCAAGTGGTAACAAGAAATAGTTATAAAGTAGTGCAAGCTAATCTAATATTTTTTAAAGGCATCATGCAAATACAAGATCGAATTCTACTTTCAAGGAATAAGAACCAACTTCTCTGGGAAAGCCCTATGTTATGCCATATGAGACTTCATTTGTAGAATACCAGAACTTTCCCCACGCAAAGGCTTCCTCCCAATTGGACATGAATCAAATGCAATTCATAAGGTTTGCATTTAACTGCCTCTGAAAGAAAGATATTATCCATCCACTTTGCCTTATCTTTAACTGAGAATCAGGGATTAAAAAAAAAAGACCAAGAGATTTTAAACAGTGATATTCAAAAATACTCGCCTCAGGTTAAGTTCTTATAAGTAGACTGCTGGAGTTCAGCAGAACCAGCAGAGAAAGAACAAGTCTTCAACATGACAGCCTTTTTTCACCTCAAAACAAAGCTGGATATATCTCACCCTTCCAAATCACCCAGAATTCAGCTCTAAGAACTCCAAAAAAAAAAAAATTCCACATGAAAAAGAGCTCAAAAGACACTACAATACCAACACTGCACCACAGCTTTTAGTCCCATACAGATATGAAATAAAGCAATATTCATTCATGCTGGAAATGGAATAACCTGTTGTTAACAGTTACTAAATCAAAGTTTTAGTTTGCAAATAAATATCTTCAAAAAGATAGAATATGATACATGCATGAGTACAGTTCAAAAATTATTTTACATTCTATTCCATTCTAGAATTCCAAAGGAATTTGCATTCACATTATAGTCTTCCTGTCCTTGCCCTGAAAAATAACAGTAAGAAATTCTTCAAATCTTCTCTAACATTGGTCAAGAGAACTGGTCCTGGACCTGGTGGTCTTAGGTATTTACTAACTTTGCGACCCTAAACTTCACATGTCTCAGTTTCCTCATCTGTAAAATGAATATAATGATAACACCTACCTCCCAGGACTATTGTGGGGATCAAAAGATTTAATGCTTGGCAAATCTTAAAGATATAGATTAATGGATAGATGGAGAGATGGATAAATAGATATCCTTATACAGTTTTAGGTACATATATATATGCACGCAAATATGTATAAGGATATTTATGGATATATTTATATACATATATTGTTATAGATGTAGATAGGTTTAGCAGTTAGGTGGTGCAATGGGTAGAGTGTTGGGTCTGGAGTCAGAAACTCTCCCTTTCCTAAGTACAAATTTTTCTTCAGACATTTACTAGCTGTGAAACCATAGGTAAGTCATTTAACCCTGTTTGCCTGAGTGTTCTCATCCATACAATGAGCTGGAGAAGGAAAATGCTTCAGTATCTTTGCCAAGATAACCCACAAAAGGGGGTCATGAATACTTTGATATGAATAAAAATGACTGAAAAACAATATACATATGTACATATATGTACATAGGATATATTCATTATTTATTATATGTAAATATATACAAACAAAATCCATGTACATATAATATATATTAAATAAAATATATGTATAATGTTGTGTATGTTAAATATGTTATATGCAATATATTTAAATATAAATAAAATATATGTTAATATATGTTTATATATTTACAGATGAATATACCCATTTGCTAGTTTTTAACAGTTATTGAGAAATAAATTGTGAAGTAGGCATTTCATATATTATTTAGATTATTATAATTAAAAGGTCTTGACTCTGGTAGAAACAAAACCATGTTTAGTGGCAAAAAGATCCAACAATGACTATCCTGACCTCTTTATACTTGCAAATATTCTGCAATTCTTGTTCAGGTTTCTACATATATAAAATATTTGTCCTCATCAAGAAAACTATTCACTTATCCAGTAATATATTATGCTTCTACTTAATTGTTGATTTTTCTCACAATGTTTTTCATTATCTTTTAATTAGCCCCATTGAAGTAGGTGGGCATAAAATCAAATTTATCAAAACTGGATTCTAAAGTTCAGCAGTTTGGGAACGTTACTTGGTTTCTTAGTGTAGCAAGATCATTGATTATTTTTCTGAATTCTGACAATCAATGTAAGTATTCTATTGGAGAACAAAATATGTATTGATATTCTACTGATCTGGGGGAGGTAGGGCAGCTAGGAGGTATAGTGTAAAAAAGCAGTGGACTTGGAATCAGGAAGACTTATCTTGAAATCAAATTTTAGGGTCACAGAGCAGATAAGTGTCTGAGTGAGGCCAGATTTGAATTCATGAAGATGAGTCTTCCTGATTCCAAGCCTAGTGTCTGTTCCACTGTGACACCTAATTGCTTACTAGATTTACAGGGTTGAGGTAGATAAGAATGAAAGAATGAGAAGTAGGAGTTAGGGGTTGGTATAATTCACCATCATAGGGATTGGATGAAAACCAACCTCCTCCCCCACCCGCACCTAAATATGCCCTTGATCTTATTTAATTCTCAACTTCTGAGCAGATTATCTTCACTCTCATCATAGTCTTTTGGTGGGGGCAGAAATTCACTAGAACTTACAACCCCTTCACACTACTCTCCTCTGTCTTGCTCCATTTTCACAGACAAATTCCTGGAGATAAAAGCGAAGAAACAAACCAACCTCTGGACACTTGTGGTTTCCATTTCCTTTCATTTCTCTTCTCATTACATTCAGCCAGAATTCTAATTTCAACCCTCATCTGAAATTACCCTCTGCAAAGCTATCTGTGAACGCATAATGACCAAATCCAATGATCTTTTCTCAGTCCTCATCCTTTGTGACTTCTCTAAACTCTTTGAACCTAATCACCATTCTCACTGGCTAAATATTGCCTTCTCTCTGGGCTTTCATGATACTCTCCTCATCTCACTGTTTTCAGTCTCCTCTGCTGCTTCATAATTCATGTTGTTCCCACCAAATATTGTGGAAGGCTTCTATGCGCCTCCTTTCCTTTTTTCTCTGCATACTCCTTCTCAAGGTCCTCATCAAAGCCTATGGGTTTACCTCTCTCTAATGCTAATGAGTCCAGATTTTTATAACTAGTCATATTATTATCTCTGACTTTCAGCTCCATGTCACTAACTTCCATAGAACATTGATCTTTCTCCATTTTATGGTACCTACCCTCTTCTCAATGATATTCCAAAGATAACTAAAAGTACCCCCCATTTCTATCAGAAGCCCCCGATGTCATTTTATCCAGTGCTACTGACAAATTCATTGAAAGCAGGGATGTTTTTAAGTATTTTCCCTTAACATTTTTCAAGAGAGATTTTCATTAGCATGAGGACTACTAAAGATATCTGATAAAATATTTGTGAACTTTGAGGATTAAAATAGATAAAATGTATTCACTCTATCAGCAAGAATATAATTAGGAGATATATATATATATATATATATATATATATATATATATATATAATTACACTATCATTAACTATTTGCCTTTTTGTCCAAACAAAGGAATAGTAACCTTAAAAATTAATCTTTTTATAAAAATATGTAGTTAATACTAATTATGTGCTTTTCTATCAAAAAACCAACTTCATTTAAGTATGTTGCTAGCAAACATTGCTTCCATTTGACTGATGTATCAGAAATTTAAGCATCATGCATCTGTGCATATATCTCTATCTCTATCTCTATCTCTATCTCTATATTAGACATACACAAATACATATCCTTGCCTCATTTAACCTTAAAAATTAATCTTTTTATGAAAATAAGTAGTTAATACTGATTATGTGCTTTTCTATCAAAAAACACAACTTCATTTAAGTATGTTGTTAGCAAACATTGCTTCCATTTGATTGATGTGTCAGAAATTTAAGAATCATGCATCTGTGCATATATCTCTATCTCTATATCTCTATCTCTCTCTCTCTCTCTCTCTCTCTCTCTCTATCTCTATCTCTATCTCTATCTCTATCATCTCTATCTCTATCTCTAACTCTATATAGACATATACAAGTACATTTCCTTGCCTCATTTAGTTCTTCTTTGTCTCTGTTTTTTCCTGTCCTAGAAGTGCAGGGGTTCTCATGGACCCATCCCACTCCTGATGATAGGAGACCTGCTCTATTTCCTACTTGGGTCAGTTAATCCCAACTTAAGAGAAGTAGTGGCCTCCCCTCCCAGTTCACAACTGGATTTAAATTGATTGGATTTAATGAAGATATCCAATAAGCATAGCTCACTGCATGGCAGAACACCAGAGTTCATAAGATCGGTCCCTCTCCACCTTCCTAATAGCTGCGATGATGGGTCTGAGACATAACATCCAACTCCCTTATTTACGTCTGACTACCAACATTCCAAGATTTGAAAGGGACCCCAGTGACTCTAGTAGTCCAACCACTATCTCAACAGAAGTGCTTTCGACAACATCCCTGACAAGCATCATCAAGTCTCCTCTCCAAAATATTTAAAGAAAATAAAACCAGTATTTCCCAAGGCAATGCATTCTGCTTGGGTACAGCTTTAACTGTTAAGATTTTTTGTTCCTTTTATAATTAGCCTACATTGCCTCTCCAGTTTTTGCTGTTAATTCTCTCATCTAGCCCCAATTCAGATCTTTTCTCATAAAAATCTGCTTAAATACTTGATAATTGTTTCCTCTCTCTCTCTCTCTCTCTCTCTCTCTCTCTCTCTCTCTCTCTCTCTCTCTCACACACACACACACACACACACCATCACAACCACTACCACCCCCTTTTCTTATACCTATAAATGTTCTTCTTACTGTCAACAGGTTTCTTAAAATGTGGGGGTCCAGAAATGATTACAATACCCAGATATAGTATGAGCAGAGAAAAGTACATTGGAACTATAATTTCCATAATTTTGGAGGTTATTCTATTATTCTTAGTGCAACCTAAAATGACATATATGTTGACTGGGAACAATACTATGTCAATAACTCTTGAGTCAGTATTCCTCTAAGAAACTGAGGTCTTTTTCTCAAGGTTTTTATGACATGCTCCTAATTTTATATTCATATAGCTGATTTTTTGTTCCTCATAAATAGAATTTTATCTTTTTTATTTTCAATTTATCATAATAAGTGATGTGTTTCCTTCTTGCTGTTTTGCTCCCAACCAACATCCCTGCCAAAGAACAAATCACAGAGGTTAAAATGAATGATAGGATGAGAAAAAATTAGCATTCATAACAATATACATTTTGTTTCATTTTCTACTAGAGTGTGATTATAAGCATGTGATAGAAGCATACCTGTGGAATGGCTGAATTAAGCTGTCGCTGAAGCGAGTCTCGATCATAGATGACATCCTGAAGTCTTTGCTGTGCAAGTGACAAGCTCTCCTGTGTCTCTCGAAGGGTTTCTAGAAGCCGGTCCCTTTCATCTAGCATATTAACCATAAGCTGCTCAAAATGAGAATCCGAGTCCGAGCCACTGCTTTGGGACCCCCTTTGACTCATTGGGGTGTCCTCGTTAATCGTGGGCATCACCTCACACATCATTGCTTAAAGAAAGGAAAGGAAAAGAAAGATCAGTAAAGAGAACACTGTCAGATATATCAGCTCTTTGACATGTATGATTCTGACCTTTTAAAGATTGGCCTTTCGTACTTCAACAGTTTTAATGTTCAGTGTTTCCCTACTGAGATGTTCATCTCTATAGAGGTCACGAAGGTGAAATTTCATTATTGCTACTTCTGAGTCCTGGTATGCACCATTCCCTCCAGTTCTGTCTCTTTATTAAACATATGTGCCTAACTACCTTTAAAAAGAGTTTCAAATTTCACAGATTCTGGAACAAAAAGTTTCACAATGAATTCTCATCACCCAGCACATAAAATTGGGAGCTTCTAGCTCTCTAATCCAGCTAGTTCAATTCCCCCATTTTACATAAGAAGTAGTTGAATTCTAGAGAATCTAAAATGATTTGCTCAAAGATGTGTACATAGGTATGCACAAGCAATTTTCAGAAGAAATCAAAGGTATTAGTAAATAGATGAAAAAAAATGCTCTGAATCACATTAAAACAATTCTGAAGTACCACCTCACATCTACCAGATTAGTGAATGTGACAGAAAAGAAAAATGATAGATATGGGAGGGATGTGAGGAAATTGGGACCCTAATGCACTGTTGGTAGAGTATTGAACTGATCCAACCATTCTGGAGAGCGATTTGGAACTATGTTCAAAGCTCTATAAAACTGAATACCCTTTGAACCAGAAAAATCAATAATAGGTCTGTATCCTAAAGATATCAAAGAAAAAGGTAAAGGACCTATACATATAAAAATATTTATAGCAGTTCTCTGTGGCAAAAAATTGGAAATTGAAGGATTACCCTTCAAATGGGGAATGGCTAAACAAGTTGTGACATATCATCATACTGGAGTTATTTTGGGCTATGAGAAATGATGAGCAGAGTGGTTTCAGAAAGAAATGGGAAGAATTATATGAACTGATGCAAAGTGAGCAGAATTAGAACAGCATTGCTTCAGTAATAGCATTATCATACAATGATCAATTGTGAATAACTTAGCAGCTCTGAACCATACAATGATCCAAGACACTTCCAAAGACTTCATGATAAAACATTGCTATCCAACTCCAGAGAAAGATCTGATGGTGTTCGAGTGCAGATTAAAGGACAGTTTTTTCATTTTCCTCAATTTTCTTGTTTTTTTACAACATGATTAGTATGGAAAATACTTTGTATAATTTCACATGTATAAGTGATAGCACATTTTTTTTGCCTTCACAATGGGTAGGGGAGGGATGGCAGGGAAAGAGAGAATTAATAACTAAATTTTTAAAAATGAGCATTAAAACAATTTTAAAAAAAGAATTTTATACAAATAATTACAAAGAAAACCACACAAGTAATACGGAAGGCACAATTTGAACAAAAACTATACTGTGCCATATCACATTTGAGTAAAAAGACTTAAAATAAAATGTTCACCATCTTAGGCATCCTATCAAAAATGTAACAGAATTGTCTTGTCTCTTCTAAAATGGAATGCAGTAGTCAAAAGCTGACTTGACTAGGTCAGAATATAGCAGGACCATCACCTCCCTCATTCTATATATTATGTTTATGTCACAATATTAACATATTGATGTTGCAGGATACTCAAAGCCCTAGACATTTTTCATAAGAGCTCTTGCTTCCACTTCTTTCCATATTTATCTCTATTAACTTTGATTATTTCTTTGTTGTGTTACCTTAGTAAAACAAGATTCTTATGGATGTAGCTCCTGTCATCCTATTTGACATCAATGCCATTTGCTTATTTCTAACCCAAGCTATATATTCTTTTATCAGCAAAGTGCCAGCCTTCCAAGTTGAGTGGACCTCTGATTCTAGCTAGTTCCACAGAATGATCATACACTAATATTCCATTGATCTATCCACTGAGTTACCCTCTCAGAAAAGGAAATTAGAATATTAAGACTTTAAATGTTTTCATCTGTGCTTTTAAATAGTGCCATGATATCTTTTAGTGATCACTATTTCTATAAGTGTTTATTACCTTAAAATATAGTAAAAAGGATAACTTATTTATAGATTACAGACTCAACTTGTCAACACTTTCTTTTAAACTAAGGGAAAACTTGACTTCAGTTGTAAAGATCCACATTCATTCTTCATGACTTTTCAAAGATTTCTTCAGTAGCATAGCAATTGACTTGGCCAACAAAATCTGATTCTGTTGATTTGAATCCCCTGCAAGTGAGAATATATGCAGTGCCAATCAACAACCATTTATTAAGCATCTACTATATTTCTGGATAGTATGCTAAGAATTAGGCAGAAGGGAAATATCCCTATTCTCAAGAAATTCATATTCTAATGGGGGTAAAACATATAATCAATTATGTACAAAAAAGAAATATACAGGATAAAGTGTTGATGAGACAACCAAATTAAATAACCTAGAGGGAGAAGGAAAGTCCTAAGAAAGAACATGAGGAACACTAGAGTTAGTGGACAGAATCTGGATTGAGATCTGACAAAAGAAAAAGAGAAGTCAAACAGGTAGTAGGAGAAACAGAACTAGAAAGAAGAAGATATCAAGAAAAGAGTACTCAGCAGAGATGGAAGCAACATGAGATTTGAGACAAATGAAAATTGAGAAAATCCTCAGTTATCACGTGTTTTCACACTTTGTTATCCATTTTCATTCAGTCTTTCCCAAAACAGAGATTTTTGACATTGGAAAATCAAGCATGAAAAGTAGAAATTGAATAGTCCAAAGATTTTTGTTTGAAAACATAGTCAACTCCTCTTCTCCAAACAAAGTCACTCAATCTGAAAGGTTAATAGATTTACTTAAGGTCATACAGATAGGAAAGAAGTAGAATGGGCCTTGAAGTCAGATCCATTAACTCCTTTAAAGCTGGACATCTCTCCTTTAAACTTGACTAATTCCTTTGACTTTTAACCTTTCATTATACTTTTTCATCTTATAAGCAGTTAAACACACTCATCGTCACTTTTAAATTTTTAGAAAATCTATTTTATATTGACTGTCCCCAAATATCAACTACTTCCTCACCCCTCATTTTCAATTCAACAAATATCTATAAAATACTTCTCATAGACAAGGTGCATATCAAAAGCATCATGGGATAAGGGATCTAGATTGAGACCTACTAACCTCACTGGGAGGTTTAACCAGGGTCAGAGAAGTCCTACCTCTCAAATATACTGGTTGTGAAACCCTTAAAAATTGCTAAGAGCTCCAAGGAACTTAAACCATAACAGCTATTCATGTTCATTGGTAGACAGTATTTCTTTGGCATGTTCTCTCTACCCTAATGGAGTAAATGAGCTGGAGTAGCCATCAATACATACATAAACACACACACACACACACATATACATAAATTACATAAATACATACATATTTCTATTATATACCTTTATATATATACATACATATATATATATATAAATAATTATTGCTGTTGTTTGTCCTTAGAGAATCAATATCATGGATGTTGTCAGGCTTGTGCGTGAATTGAATTTAAATGAGACAGACTTATACAAAGTCATCATCCTCACTTTCTCTTCCAGAGTCACTGGAGCCTAGTGACAAGACAAAAATCGAGACAACTGGCAATGCCTCAGGATGCAGGAGATAACCTTGGCATCTTTGATGCCTGACTAAGCTCTAAATACTCTACAGCTGCCGTCATAACCATTGGAACAAATTATTCTCCCCTCAGGGGAGGTCTTCACATGCTTGAGATAGACATCACCCTAATAAAACTATGGGTTTGAGGTCTATTGATTACTCTAAAACTGACTTAGTCAAGCTGGCAAAGAAAGTTTACTGGGTGTGAATTCTCTTTATATTATAGTTTCTTGAAGTCACAGGTGAGAGCTGAGTGTTCGATGTACACAAAAGTAGATGAGCAGCCCTAAAGCCTTTATACCAGAGCTCCTAGTCTTCCCTGAACAACCCATATCTATTCACTCTCACTTTCCTAATAAACACACATACATGTATATAGGCACACAATAAACATATACATATGTAAATATTCCTGTACAGATATGCATGCATATAAACACACATGTGTATATAAGACATTATGCTAAGGGTTAGTGACTCAAAGGAGCTCATGTTCTCCTGGGAGCGAGGGGGAACATAGCAGGTATATATAAACTAGTAGGTAACTCCAAGTTGAATTTCCAAAAAGGAGGATTGGTTGGGCCAGATAAGGTTAATCATAGCATTGCCTATGTTTGGACAAATTTCAATGACTTAGGCCTTGAACTGAACCTTGAAGGACAATTCATAGAGGTATATGTCCTCCCTCTTCCATTTTATGTAAACCTGAAGGTTATTAGTAACCTTTAAATTTCCAAAGTCAAAGGCAGTTAAGTGGCATAAGTAGATAGAGTATCTGTCAAAATCTGGAAGACTCAACTTCTCAGTTCAAATCTGGTTTCACACACTTAACTAGCTGTGTACTTGTGGGCGAGCCACTAAATTCTGTTTGCCTCAGTTTCCTCATCTGTAATGCAACCTGCACAAGAAAATGGCAAACCACTATGGTATCTTTGCCAAGAAAATCTCAATATTCCCAAAAAAATAAGACAAGAGTCGGACTAAACACCAACAACAAATTGCCACAGTCATTGAGGTCTTTCCTCAGTTCTTTTCCTTCTTGAAGGTCACTAAGTGAAGCAATAGATAGAAGCCTGAAACTTAAGTTAAAGAGAAATAAATTTAAATCCAGTCTTAGACTGTGCGACCCTTGCTAGTCACTTAACAGCTGCTTACCTCAGTTTCCCTATCTGTAAAATGGAGACACAGCACAATTCCTGGAACATAACAAGTAATTATTCACTTCTTTCCTTCATTAACCATCATCTTACTTGAAACTCTTGAAACTCTCCTTTAGCTATCATGATACTATTCTCTTTCTATATTGGGCCAGGACCTTCTCAGTCTTACTAGATATTTTTCACCATGTATTTCCTATGTATTTTGTGCTCCAAGATCATTTTCAATATTAAGGTTCATATAGCATGTTTATCTATAAAAACCTAGATATGAGCCATTTGGCTCCTGAAAAAGAGTCTTCTGACTCTTCCTTCTGATATCTCACCCACCTAATTGGCAGGTCTTGTTGCTTCTTCTTTGGCATATTTTCCCACCTCTTCTCCTCTTTAGTTATACAACTTGAATAGAATCTTACCTGTCAACTTCAATTGTGATTAACTTCTAATTCCTCTCCTTGCCTTTTGACTATGTTGCCAAAATAACCTTTAGGAATTAAGTCTCCAGCTCAAAATAAAAACAACAAAATAAATCAAAACAAAACAAAACAAAACAAAACCAACCAACCAAACAAGCAAAAACAATCCTCCCAGGCTCCTTGTTGCTACAGAATAAAAATATGAATTGTATAGACTGGTGGCAAGAGACCCCCACAATCTGGTTTCAAGCTCTTTTTGCTATGCACAACATTACCCTTCAGTGTACTGTGTCCCCCCCAAAACTCAACAATTTGCCAAGAAAACTCTAACTGTAATCATAAAGAGTTGGAAATGGCTGAACCAGTGAATGAGACCAAGTCCCAATATAGAAAGAGAACAGTATCATGGTAGCTATTAGAGGAGAATATACCAAGAAAGATGTGATAGTCAATTAGTGCCAGATTTCATAGAATGGTCAACAAAAGAACAAAGGAAAGAAACCAGCATTTGTTAAGAGTCTATGTTGTTCTATGCACTATACTAACCACTTTACAATTGTACCAGTGTTTGATCCTCACAAAACCCTGAGAGGTAATTGCTATTATTAGCCTTACTTTATATTTGAGGAAATGTAGGCAAATAAACATTATAAAACTTGTCCAGGGTGACCAAACTAACAAGTATCTGAGGCTAGATTTGAACTCAGGTCTTTTTCTGACTCCAGGCTCAACTTTTTATCTACTTTGCTACCTAGCTGCCTCTGAATATACTAAGCTATAATCACACAAATCATTCTTCAATGTGTAAAATAAAACTTCCAGGTCTCTCTCTCTCTTTCTCTGTAGAAATTCACCTCTTCCTTCTTCTTTCATTGACTTATTTATGAAACCATTTCTGATTTTGCTTTTCCCATCACTTCCCTCCACTTCCTGATATAAATATGTATACATATGTATGTGTATATATACATATATTACCAAAATCTATCTATATCTATCTGTCTATATCTATCTATCTATCTATTATATATATAGGATCAAGGGGGGAAGGAGAGAAGAGAGAAAGAGAGAGAGAGAGAGAGAGAAAGAGAGAGAGAGAGAGAGAGAGAGAGAGAGAGAGAGAGAGAGAGGATATTTCTCTCTTTAACTTTCTTATGGCATTGGTTTTCTATCCAGTAAAAATCAACTCTGTCACACTAAGTTATTTCTAAATCTTATCTTGGAATTTCCTCAGGAGAGAGTACACTCCCTGAGACCAGGGACTACTTTTATTTTGTATTTCAATGTCTCAGCACTTAGCATAGTGTTCTGCAGAGAATAAGAATTTGATCAATATTTGTTGAATTGACACAGTCAGTAAATGTTATAACTACACTTAGACATTAACTCTATAAAAAATGTAGACATATTTGTCCAGATTATGATGTACAGATGTATAGGACTGGAGAGCTGAAGTATCTTAAAAAAATTAAGAATTTCAATCTCCAACATGTAGATTTTTTTTAAAGCCCACAGGGGTGATTTTTTCTTCTCAGATTTATACAGAGGGTTAGTGACAGAGTTGGCCCTAAACCCAAGGACTCCTGGCTCTCAGCCTAATGTTCATTCCATTCCATCATATCATGGACTCTATATGTTCATGCAATCTAACTTCCCTAAATGTTCTAAAAAGTCAAAGCCATAAACAAGCCATATTTGATCTATTAACTTCACATTGTCTCTACTAGTAATAAACTATTAGATGACAAAAGTCTTGAATTAGTCCACATTTCTATCTGCCTAATTAATTTTATTTCTACAGTTTTCTCAAGTCTATCAACTCCTTCCCATTTCCACAGCAAATATATTCCATAGGTCTTTTCCTCATCACTTTTCCCCTGGACTCTTATTTTTGCTTCCTAGCAAGTCTTCTACCTCTTTTTTTCCCCCTCTACTTTCCTCCTCTCACAATCAGAGTAGGCTTTGTACTAAGATATTGAATGCAAAGTGCTTTGACGAAACTTAAAGGACCATTTAAGTTCTGGTCCTGGAACTCCCCTTCTCAAAAACATTCAATGGATCCCCATTATCTACTGACCTAAACATTAAACTATTTTATCCTGACATTTTCAAAGAATTCCAAAGCCTCTCCTCTTTCTATTCTCCATTGCTTCTTTTTCATTACCCTATAGCTAAATTAAAGTAGACTACTCATTATTTTCACCATATTCGGTTTCTGATCATCATAATATGTCTGTAATGAACTCTTTTCTCCACCCCTCTAGCTGATTAACTCTTTTGAATTATTCCCCAAATCAGGAGCTACTATTTCACCTTTAGGTTTCTCCCCTTTTCCAATCCCTCCCCAGGTGAGTGTTCTCTCTCCTTCATCATAGTTCTCATAGTATATATCACCTGTTGCACTTATTCTAGGCACCTTATACCATTTTTATACATATATATCTTATTCCCCTTCACCCTTTAAGTTTTTAGGACCCTGAGGGTAGGAATTTCATTACCTCTTAATCTTTGCTTTTCTTTAGCATAGCATTTCACACTTAGGGAGCAAATATTTAAAACATAGTTATTAAAATCAGTTCCAAATCAACACATCTATGTATTATTCAAATAAGTGGCGTTTCAATCAGAATTTGTATTTCTCTACTGCCACATATCATAAACTCTCCACATGGGAAAAGACAAAACTTTGAATTGCTGACCCTTCCACACAGTTCCTTCCTGTCACTTCAGAGAGAAAATCTTCACTCCAGTGGTCAAGACTCTTTGCAAAGAAACTCTGTACTGAGCCAGCCTTATGTGATGATGGTAGTTTCTCTATCACAGGATCCAAAATTTAAAGCCAGTCTAACTTGGTAATGGCTGGCACAGATATTGCCCTTCTGGCATTGCCTTTGAGAATAAAAAGTCGCCTCTACACCATGATGAGGAATGAGAATAAGGATTTATTTTTTGACACAAGATGAATAAATTTAAAGGCAAATTTACATATGGGAAAAATTCTTCCCAATATGACTCTAGCTATGATTCAACCTATTTTTAGTTTCTTCATAATTTTATGAGATCAAAAATTTTGAGACTGAAAGACTTTTTTATTCAATCATTTGACAGGCATCTTTGACTATTCATGATCCCATTTGGGGTTTTCTGGGCAAAGATACTAAAGTGGTTTGCCATTTCCTTTTTACTGCCAAAGGGATTTTAGAAATCACCTTTTCTAATCTCTTTATGTTGTAGATGAAGAAAATGAATGATTAAGTGACTTGCCCAATGTCACATGTTTACTAAGAGGTAGACTAAAGATTTGAACCCTTGACCCATTGGTTAGTAAACATAGTCTAGAACCTGTATTTTCTATCATAGTTTAGGGGACAACCCAACAGCCATCAAGAGTTGAAATAAATATTGACAAAGGTCACAAAAGCTTTTAGAATTCTTCACCAAAGTTTTAATGTTCCACAATTTCCCATTTATTACAATGCAGTTTTTCTTGTACTTTCAATAACAAGTAAAAATTGCTACCAATTCATACATAGGAATTTGGGTATAGTAAAATCTTGTCTGATTATTTGAATAGTATCCTCTAACTTAAAACTATGACAGTTCATCATTCTATTTAAATAAACTCTCTTAGGTGCCATTCCATTCAGGTCATCTTCTTGAAAAGGAAGGAGGTCAAACTCCAAAGATCTCACACTAGTTACTTATTTTAATCATTCCTTTGTAAAAAATGGGTTATTGGTGAAAGAACTCAATTGTTTACAAGTGCATTAGTCAAAATGAAGAAGAGATCCTTGATATGGAGTCATAGGACCCAGGTTCAAAGTCTTGGTCCTGACACTTACCTACCTGTGTCACCTTGAACAAGACTTTTCAATTTACAGTGCTTCAGCTTACTCAAATGTAGAATGAGGGAATCAAACTAGACATCCTAAAATGTTCTTGCTAGTTTGATAGATAAGAAGAGCCTATGTTTCTTAATTGCCCTAATTTATGAAAGAGAATACAGACACTTTGGAAAAAATATACATGAATGAATTTTGAACCATATCAAAGTGTCCACCATACACTATATGGTGAAAGCAGGTCCCAGAAGTCTTAGTGTCATTTTAAGCTACTTAAATTTTGTCACATTATTAGTAGCTTTAAACTCCATTAAAACTTTTGGGACACTTTAGATAGAAAGACAGAGTAACGGAGACATATTTTTGATCCATCATCAGAGAGGGGAAGGATATAAAGCATATTATTCATAATTTTAAAGAAGTCAGAATTTTCCAATACAGAAAAAGATGCCAAGTTAGTGAGGTTTTTTTTTTTAAGTAACAGCATGAAAAACAGAAAAGTGAAAAAAAAAATTATGACCAGCAAAAATATCTCACATTTGAACACTGAATAAATAATTACACATTACTTTCTTCACTGAAGTTCTGAAATAAGGTAAATACCATATCACCATTTCACAGATGAGGAAGCTGAAGTTTATATATCCCTTTTTTCCCCACAGCTAGCAAGGGTCAGAGGAAGGACTTATTAATGGGGTCTTGTGGCTATAAAACTACTATTTTTGCTTGTTGTAAATGTTGGTTGAAAATTTTTTTAATTTTTTTTTGTGCTATATTTAATATTCTCTGTATCTTAAGATTGCCCATATATGGGTTTAGATCATCATATTTTACGGATTAAATTGACTACCTTGGGGAACAATTTCCAGAAATATCGACCATGAATTGGCCTGTTCTTTTAAGTTTTAGAGTTGTCTGAGATTCACAAATATGCTAAGTGAATTGCGCATAATTTTGCAGAAAATAAATCAATGACAGAATTTGAACTCAGGTCTTCCTGTCTAGAGATTAGAACTTTCAACAACAAATCACGATGCTTTTAGCAAAGCTCAAAGAAAGGGTTCTTTATTCTTCAATAATCTGACAACTCCCAATGGTAAAAAGATAGCATTTTGAATTATTCTCATCTTTACCTACCAATCTCATCTTTACCTACTATCAGGGAAAAGAATAAAGGATGAAATAAGTACCTCCAAAATTTACTTTACAAAATTAAGGAATAGCAATATATGGGATGCTCTGACAGTTCAATATTCAAAACTATTAGCACACAGGCCATGCATGAAATTAATATACTGCATTCCTCTGCCAGCCTCAAAAATAATCCTAAGAGACCCACATTATTTTCTTTCTAGTACTTAAGGTCAAAACCAAGTCTTAGGCCACAGAAAATTAAAATTCTCTGACAGCATCTACTAAGGAGAAACCATTTGAATTGCTCGGTAAAATGGCTAAAAGAGTAGAGAGACATAAAAGTTCATTATTTTATTACCCAAGTCATTCATTACTTGCTTGAAAAACCAAATGATAAAACTTGATTTTTTCTCCAATTATTTTAACTAAAATAAATTAAAGAAAACCAAAGAGTACAATCAAACTGCTGTTAATTCTTTCAGATTGACATTTAAAAAGAAGATAAACTGATCTTTTGACTTTTTTTTAATTAATTAATTTATTTTTTTTGGGGGGGGGGTTTGCAAGAGATTGGGATTAAGTGACCTGCCCAAGGTCACACACAGCTAGGTAATTATCAAGTGACTGAGGCTGAATTTGAATTCAGGTCCTCCTGACTCTGGGGTCAGTGCTCTATCCTCTATACCACCTAGCTGCCCCCACAGAATCACTCTTAATCTTCTCAAAATACTATTAGATTTAAAAAAAATTGGCTCAATTGCATTATAGCTACTCTATAACCAAACAACTTTTAGACCAATAACATAAAACTAGCCTTTCACTTTCTCAACCAGAGATATCTTTTTCATGCAAGGCAATCTAACCCCTCTACAAAAGGTGGGCACATTTTCTTCTTGGCTGATTTTGCCTCAATGACAAAATATTAGTTTCATTGGATGTGCCAACATTCCCCACTCAGAAATCCCGATATGCCACCATTACTGGTTACTTGGGAGATAAAGTAAGTAAATGATATATTTGCTTCCCTAAACTTTCAGGATATCTAAAAGATTGTAAAGAATTTTACCTGGAACTAAAAAAAAAAAAAACAGTAAAAAGCACTATGTATCATTCTCATATATTTAAGATATGTTTGTATTATCAAATTAGATATATCTCAAAATATATAAAAATACATGACAAAAGCAAGCTAAACATTGGTCCTGTTCTTTAAGTTAAAGTCCTTGTGCTTCATCAGTTTTTTTTTAAAGAATGCAATAGAAAAAGGGGGAGGAATGATAATAAAATAAAAAGACCATGCCACCAAGAAAAAAATAGAATAAAATTAACCACTTTCATGTATAAGCTTCATTTGGTATATAAGCACTGGGAGTCTTTCTAATAAATGTCATCATTTGAGACTATGCTTGCCATATTCCCTGAATGCATCCCTCTGTTTTTAGGGGTAGTTTATCAATTTAGATAGATTGAACAATTTAAAGAGTTAATTTCAGAATGGCTGATAGTTGAAGTAATTTGCATGACTTTTGGGGATCTTCACCCCTCCTCTCATCTTATTACTTATGACTTTTCAATGCAAGTTTGACAATTGGAAAGTTCCCTCTTGGATAGCAGGGAAGGACATGTTTAAAATTTGCTATAAAATTCTGAAATACTATATAACATTGCATATCAATCTATTTGGTACTGCTTTCACTAGATAACTCAGATCAAATTCGGGAGTTAGAAGTATCCTTCATGGGGCAGGGACTGGTGAGGAAGAAAATCCGTGACCGGTGCTTGAATTGGCCTTGAAGAATTTCCATTTCTCCAAAATGGAAAAGCAGGAAAACCGTTCCTCTGACCATAACCTTGACTGCCTTTCAAATGTCTCTCTAGTCTCCAAATAAAAGTTTTGGATGCCAGTTGGACTTCAGGACTTTAGAATGGAAAGTGATCGTTTTCTGTCCATTCCAGCAGTGCAAGGAGGACCTATTCAGATATGATATAGATTATTACAAAGACTTAAACTCCTTGATGGATGTCATTGAATCTTTCCATCTCAATAGCTCATGAGATTTTTCAAACTCATGAAAGGCAAGGAGGTAGTTATTGTTAAGGATGAGTTGCTACCGCCAAGGTTTATTCTAAAGAACCCCATGGGCTCCACCTCAGTTACCCTACCGGGAGTGAGGAATTCAGCAAGAGAGAATCTTTGCCATTGTCTGAGTGGCATTGCATGCATATTCCTCCCCCTACTTTAACTCTTTGAGGTCTTCCAGAGAGGAGACTGTCATTTCCAAGGGAATCATTTCCCACTTTCTGCACCCCAGCGATGAGCACATGTCCTCATACTCCCTGGGCCAGCCCCCTTCCCTTTCCAACTCCCCTGGACATCAAACCGAGCGGCCACACCCCCCCCACCCAGAAGTTGACTTCACGATGCCCACAAAAATTCAGTAGCCAGCATCAATCAGGGTGAGGGGCGAGGGCAAAGAAGTAAGGGAAGTGGGAAAGGAGGGGAAGAAAGGGGAAGGAGAAATGGAGGGGGCTGGAGCCCCCAATCAGGAGGAATCCTGTATTGCATCCCTCTTCCCTGGGGGTGGGGTGGGGCCGGGGGGTGGAGGAAGAAGGAAGCGCGCGTGGAGCTCTCCGGGAGATTTGGTACCTAATGCCTGCCTTTTGGCGTCTGCCTCTTCAATGGATCAATGACACCCGCAGTCTCGCCGGCTTGCTGGGGGGCTGGGGGGATTGGGGGGTGGCGGCTCACGCCGGGCGCTCCCGGCCCGTTTCCCTAGCAAGGGCAGGAGGAAGGTGGCTCAGAGCAAGCCCCGGCCCCAGCGCCCGGCCGGCAAGGGTCTGGCCCCGGAGGCGGCGGCAGCATCCCGGCATCTTCCTCTGGCTCCGCCGCCGTCAGCAGCCGAGAGGAGAAGCGTCCATCGGAAAAATGGCATATTACAAATTTTGCTTTGGGAAGCAGAGCTCGGCTCAGACCATTGTCAAGAGCAAAGGGGGGGGGGCGGCTCTTAAAGCCCCAGCGGCCCCTTTCCAGGAGCAACCGCCTCCACCCCAAGCGGCTCTTACAGCTGGAAGAGGCTGCAAGGGAGAGGGAGGGGAGGAGGAGGAGGGGAGGAGTGGGGTGCAGAGGAGCCAGCCTCACTTTCCAAAACTTAATGCAATGGACCAGACAGCGCAACTCCCTCACCTTGGCCCTCCCTTCCCCCTCCAGTCTGGGGGACGAGAGGTGAATGAACTCACTCTGGTGTCCCTGAAAAATGTGGGTGCTAGAGAAGCCTAGCGTGGGGGGGCAGGAGGGAGAGCGCCCCACCTGGCTCGGGTTCTTTTCTACAAGGCAGTTGCTAGGCAGAGCACCAGTCCCCGGGAATCCCGAGGCAGGTGAGAAGGCTGGCGGGGAGGCAGGTGAGAAGGCTGGCGGGGATCCCCCCCCCCCCCCGAGCGGATCTGCTCCAGGCTCCATCCCAAGGCACTCCGGAGAGGCGCTCCTCGCCCCCGCCCTCCCCCACCGCCCCCCACCCCCCACTTGCACTCCCCAAGCCTCGCGGGGAGGCTCGGGCGTCCCAAGCCCTGCAAGAAGTTGCCCGCCGCGACCAACCTGCTGCCTGGCGTGTGGTCCTGCAGCCGGGCTCCGAGGGGCCGCTTGGGCACAGGCGCTGCCCCGGCTGCTCGGCGGTGCGCCTCTGCCTGCTCTCGGGCGGGCAGGGGCTTCCCCTGGAAGCTGCTGCAGTGGTTTCCACCGGCCCTTAAATAAATTCTGAAGTAATCACGTCTCGGCTCTCCCCCTCACGCACACGCGCCCGAGCAGCTCCGCACCCCGCGGCTCTGCTCCCCAGATGCGGCGCGAGTGCGGGTGCCGCTCGCCGGTGCCCCGGCCCCCGGAGGCCGGGCAGGGGCCGCCTCCGGCCTCGCCCCGCAGCCCGCTGCCCGCGATCGGGAGAACGCGATCCGGAGGAGCCCGCACAATGGAGCCCGCGGGAGGGAGAGGAGCGCGGCTCCCGGCCGGGGCTGCCCGGCGGGCGGCGGCCAGTGGGCAGGGGTCAGCCCGCGGCGGCTCCGAGGCGGAGCTCTCCAGCCCGCGGTGCTGAAGCCCCCCGAGCCGGGCTTAGCCGGGCTGGGTGTGGCTCCAGCCTCCTTCTCCTCCGTGCATGGCTGGGGTGATGCGGAGCGACCCGCGGATCTGCCCTCCCAGCAGACTGCGAGCCCGGCAGCGGGTCCTGCCTCGATTCCCCCCAACCCTCGCCAGTCCCCTCCCCGTTCCCCAGACGAGCCCACTAGTCAGACTTGCTCCCGACTTCCCTCACCCATTCACACGCTCGCCTTCCAGGAAGGGAGCAAAGGAAAGGAGAACGTCTGAATGGCAACCTGCCCTACTTAGACAAGTTCTGCCCAAGTAGCTACTGCTCCCTCCTCGTGCTGGGGATCTGCTCCGCGGCTGCTACAAATTTAAAAATCCAATGACATACAGACTCGAGTCAGGGAAAGCGTTTCAAACGCCCTCTCTGCCGCTTTCTAACCGCACGACCTTGAACAAGTCACTTCACTTAATTGGCTTTCAGTTTCTTTAGAAATAAGAAAAAAAGAGAGAGGAGAAAAAAAGGGAGAAGGTATGAAAGTTTCATGCCTCTAACATCGACTTGTGCTCCTAAAGATGCAGCTCTTTTTTAGGGGCTAGTGTATGTGTCCTGGAAAATACAAAGACAGATGTTACTGATAGCTCATTTTGGGATAGTCTAAAGAATTATGACTTCAGAGATATCTTACAAAAACTCTACTCCCTTGTTCAGGGTCACAACAAAAAGGAAGACTAGACATTTTCTCTGATCCCCATGATCTCTGAAACCTCTGCAACAAAAAGAAACTATGTGCCACAGCTAAAGCAACTTCAAGCTACCTACATGGTACTGGTCATTCACAATTCAGTTGAAGACTGGAAAAAAAAAACTATAAAGAATATCTGACATTGACCCTGAGCTCACTGAACACTGCTCCTCCATCTCTCAATGCTACTGCAAGTGCGGCTTCATTAGTACTCAGGGACCAGACAGAAGCTTACATGAAATCCCAACCCTGAACCTTGAGTCCCCCCTCCCTCTTTTTACCATCATACTCCCACCTGGAGGCTGTAGAAGTTTGCTCAATGTTAAACAATTGTTTTGACCACAAGCCCTGAAGAAGCAAAGACCTCCTGGAGGTGAAAACCTAAAAATACCCACCAAGCAGAATTCCGACATACCTGTGGGGGTGGAAACAGTCTCTGGATTGCTGGTTCTGGGTCAAGAGATCAGAGGAAAAACGGTGAATAGAACAAATCACTAGGGATATGAGCAGTGAATGGACTAGGGCAGGAGAATGTGAGATGATTTGATGTCTTACACCTAAAGAAACTATCGGAGGGAGGGAGTCAGGAAGTGAATGATAAGAAAAATAAAGGGGGAAAGACTGAAATGACCAATGATTTTTAGAAGAAGAAACTCAAAAACCTTGAACATAAAAAAGATAAGTCAATAAAATAAACAAATAGTGGAAGAAAATTATTGTCTTACTGAAGTAATACTTCAGGTTTTATTACGATAGGCATAAGGACTGAACTTGTGGATTAATTAATACAACTACTATCAGATGAAAAAATACCTACAACCAATGCAGGTCAGCATACTGTAAATTATAGTTTTAGACAAATGAATCAATCATTGAGAGGTACAAGATTTGACCAGAATCATATAACCAGTTGTGTTCCAGAAGTGAGATTTGAACCCAGAGGTGTCTTTTTGGCTTTGAAACTGGTTTCCTTTCTATCATGCCACTCATGTTTCTTTTCATCATTTCATATGCCATTAAAATAAATCCATGAGATCTTATCAATTTAGGAATTCCCTCCAATGATTCAGATATCAACCCAGTCATGACTGCCCTCTTGTTTGACTCTTGTCCATGCTGGTGATTTTGAGAACCATCTATTTAATGGAAGAACCTTGATGTACCACCTTGTGCACTTATCTTGCTTTACATATGAAGAAATAGGCCCAGAGTGGTTAAATGGTACCTTGGTATCCCCAGGATGAAATGAACACTTCCTCTTTGGGCATTTAAAGTCCTTGACATCCTGTATCCAATCTATCTTTCTAGTATATAGTTGTCCTATAAAATCCTCTTTCATCTTGCAATGCCTTCAAACAAGCTGTTCTCTCCAATTCTCCCCCTCTCCATTCAACTATACTATGCCAAGCTGATGTTGATTCAGACTGATTGAGGGAGTTTCCTTGCAAGGAGTTCTCAGTATGAATGAAATCATAGATTTGCTTCTCCTGCTATAAAAAGGTAAGCCTCCTGAGGCCAAGTCTTGCTTCATTATTGTCTTGGAATCTTCAGGAGCTGGCATGGAATAAAAACTTACTCTAAATATTATTAGAGTAATCATTTGATCTAGGAAGAGAATAGAGATAGAAAAGGAGATGGAGAATTGTAGTCCCAGTGCCTAAGATCTATCATCTAGGACCAAAAAAGTCAGAAGGGCATGATAACACAGAGGATCATTTTGATAATCAATCAAACTCTAGTCTCTCCTTTCTATGGAATTTTCTTGTCTATGACTTTTCTCCACTAGACCCTCAGCATGATTTCTCTATCTTGCCCCATGGTGACTAATCTCTTTGTCTGCTGCTATATTTCAGAAAAGCTGGATGGGTAATAAAAGAGTATTTGTTTTATCTGAAAGCAAGGACAATAGTGTTTGTCAAGAAGAGACAGACTCAATGCCTGGACATAGTAAGGAACTGCCTAGCTTGTCTCCAATTCACCATTGAAAATGACTGATTAAGGCAATGTGTCATCACAATAGGGGTGATTTGGAAAATAGCAGCCATTTCCTCAGCAAGTCCAAGATAGTCTTGCAACAATGAAGAAAGATAATATTATAAGCAGTGAACTGACTTATGAAACTACTCTTTCCCCCTACAACTAGATTTCAGACTGATAAATGTATAAAAATGTTTCTTGAGAAAAGATGCAGATCATTCAGGCAACCATTAGTTGTGGACTTGGAAGGGATCTTTGAGATCATCTAATGCAACCATTCATTCTACAGAAAATTTAAATGATTTGCTTAAAGCCACATTGTTTCTATAAACTAAGCCAAGTGAGGGCAGAAGGAGCAGCTAGGTGGTGCAGGAAATAGAGCACTAGCCTTGGAGTCAGGAGAACAGGAGTTCGAATCCAGCCTCAGATACTTGACATTTGACAATGCGAGCTATGTGACCTTTGGCAAGTCACTTAACCCTTATTGTCTCACGTCCAGTGCCATTTCCAATTGTCCCAATTCATATCTGGCCACAGGAACCTATAGGTGTTGAGTCTAAAGTGATACCGGTGACTTAGCACAAGACCCCCTCCACCAAATCCAATTCATGTGCTTGTCCTGGTATCATCTCCCTGATGTCATGGTCTTCCTTGAATATGAAGGACAAATATTGTATAGGCAGAACAACCCCTCCCCCCAAATGAGATTAGATTAGCATTCCTTAAGTAAAAATAGGATCACTACACAATAGATTATAGCTATGACTTGGTAGTTCAAGAGAAAAAAGGGAATTTAAGAGTCATATAAATTAGCAATTTCATATTACAGATCAGGAAATTAAGCTTCAGTTGGAGGGAGTAATAACTTGTCCAGGGTTATTCAGGTACTACCAGAGAAGATATTTGAACCCAGGTCATATGATTAGGAAGCAGTCGGTGTTCTTCATACTATGCAGTTACTCATGGTAATACAACTAATATCAGAAATGGGATTCAAACCCAGATCTTTGAAACTCTAATCCAGGAATTTTTTAAATTTTTTTATACATTTCATGTTTAATTTATGGAATACAACAATCATTTCCCTAATAGAATATAATAAAAATAATTAATTACACATGACCCTGCAAATCTATTATGTACAACTTGCTATTCTTTTAACTATTTAAAATTCTCATACTTTTTTTTCCCCTCTCACTCACACTTACCCTCAAGAGGAAAATCAACACATATAAGCATTCTATTGCTATATCTATTTAACAGTTCTTTCTCTGAACACAAATAACGTCTTTCATATGTCTGGAGTAGTTAATTTGGGTATTTATATTAGTCAAAATAACTTATTTACTTAAAGTTGCTTTTAAAATAATATGGTTGCCACTATATACAATGTTCTCATTTCACTCTTCATCCTTTTATGCAAGTCTATCCATGTTTTTTCTAAGATCATCAAGTTCATCATTTCTTTATTTTTTAAAGGTTTTTGCTAGGCAGTGGGGTTAAGTGGCTTGCCCAAGGCCACACAGCTAGGTAATTACTAAGTGTCTAAGGCCGGATTTGATCTTAGGTCCTCCTGACTCCAGGGCCAGTGCTCTATCCAATGCACCACCTAGCCACCCCAAGTTCATCATTTCTTATAGCACAGTAGTATTCCATGTCTGGGCAGCCCTCACCAGATGGGCATTCCTGTAATTCCCACTTCTTCACCACCATTAGAAGTTAATATTTATTTTGTCAAGACCCTTCCAATTTTGACAATGCACTGGAATCTATTAAACCCTTCCTAAAACAATATTTTAACACATAAAATGGAGTATATAGAATAACAAAGGAAATCAACTTTAATCAATAAGTTATTAAAATTCTTTTTAAAACATTTATGAGGAATGGCTTAGTGGTGCCATGGATAGAGCACTGGTGCTGGAGTCAGGAGTACATGAATTCAAATCCAGCTTCAGACATTTAATAATTACCCAGCTGTCTGGCCTTGGACAAGCCACTTAACCCCATTTGCCTTGCAAAAACCTAAAAAAAAACCATTTATGGACTCCAAAGTAACCACTTAAGCCCAGTCCCCTTTTGCTTATGCTCTGCTACTTCTAGTTTACCTTTACTGAAACTCCTTCAAATTACGGTTTTTTTTTTGTCATTAGGATCCTTCTTTTCAGTTGTTAACTTTAGTTTGAAGACCTTATAGATATAACTGTTAGAAGCAGCTACTATTCACCATTATCTATGGGAGTTTTTTGTAAAATGTTTATCTATATAATATAAATATGAAGCAAATCAATTTGATTTAGTATCCCAAACTGGCAAACAATTCATTTCCTCATTATATGTGGCTTCATAGATTTATAGCTGGAAGTATAATCCTCTCCGTTAGCAGAATTTATTTAAATGATTTGTTCAACATCACATAGATAGCAAGAGGAAGAGACATTTGAAAGCAGGTCCTCAAATATCAAATCTCGATCTCTTTCCACTGTACCACATTGTTACTCTATAGAAAATGTTGAGATCCAAGACAAAAAGAGAATCCTTCAATATTTCTAATCTTTTTATAGTTTGTAATACATATTTTGGTTAGTTATGAATACTTAATCCATGAGCATTCTTAAAATAAATTGTAACCTTTATTTATAAAAAAAAGGAGAGCTATGAATTTAAAATGTTCCATGTGTTACCATGTAAATATATAGCACTGATGTTCTCTGTTCTCTTCCCACCTATCTAAATAGAATAAATTCTGATCAGAAAAACTATACCACACTTATTACAACTGACTTTTACTGCCTCCACCTTCTCTTATTCTGCCTTCACAGATGAGTACATTTCTTAGCATCATTTCTTACAAGATAAATGGTTGGGAAAAAGGCTACATTAATCAATCCTTATCTATGGATTTATAGTCTATTACTAAGGTAGCTAAAAGTGTGGCAGATTCTCACCAAGTGATCAGTTCAAAGCTAGGAGAATGCTGGGCTGAATAAGTAGAAACTAAACTCTTGGTTGCTTTTTAAAGATGTCAGTATTGCTTGGTGGCAGAGCTAAGATGCTGAAAGGAGGCAGCAATTCCCAGAAGCTCTCCTCCAGATCACTGCAAATACCTTAAAATTATGACTAACCAAATTTTAGAGAGTGGTAGAATCCACAGAAAAACTGAGTGAAACAATTTTCCAACCCAAGACAACTTGAAAAATCTGGGGTTGAACAGGGTGTGGAAAGAGCAGTTCCAGCCTTCCAGGAACAGCCCACAGGGTGCCTGGGTCCATGAGGGTTTGGATGCATGGCAGCAGGGGCAATTTCCAGACCTCTCAGTCCAGGGATGGTCAAAGACAACTTGGAAAACTCTGCCACACCAGAGTTAGCAGAAGCCCAGACTAGTGGAAGCCCCAGAGCAGCCCTCAGTGAAGCTACTCCCCAGGAACCTGTAGAGACATGCAGCAGTTGCTTCCAGATTGATGAGCCCATGAATAGTGAGGGGTTGGGGGAAATCACTGAGGTATCTTCACTATCCCTGGGCAGGACTCTGTTGCTTTGCCCAGACTCAGATCCAGGTTACAGTCTGGGGCCCCATTCTGCCCTAGTGTAGCAGGGATCCTGCTCACAGTTCCAAGGCAGAGGGGAGTGCTTGTGATCACCCACAGACCAGAGCACAGGCCAGGAAAGCAATCAGAGCCTCTCATAAGACATTGAAAAAATTGGGGTCCCTGGGGGGGATATCTGCAAACCCCTCAAAAGTCTGGGAAAGTGTATTAAAATAAGGTCATATGCCAGGGAAACAAGCAAACAACAGAAGAAAGAGAATCTGACCATAGACAGTTACTTTGGTCCCATGGAGGATCAGAAAATACCCTCAGAAGATAGCAAAATCAAAATGTCTGCATCCAAAGCCTCCAAGAAAATTAGGAATTTGTCTCAGGCTATGGAAGAGCCCCAAAATATTTTTAAAATAAGGTAAGGGATATAAAGGAAAAAATTGGGAAGAGAAATGAGAGTGATGCAGGAAAATCATGAAAACCAAGTTAGCAGTTTAGTGAAAGAGATATCAAAAATTCCTGAAGAAAATAGCATGTCAAAAACCAGTTTAGGTCAAATGAAAAAGCAATACAAAAGGTCAATGAGGAGAAGAACACCTTTAAGAAGCAGAATTAGGGGGTCTTTTGGAGCAGAGCCAATATGTGATGTGAATCTAACATGCGCCCAGAGCTTTCCCTACCAGAAAATGAAGCCTTTACTCTGACATTCAAAGTTCAGGTCTCACCAAGAAAAAGAGAAGATTCAAAGAAGTTTTCAACTGGAGACATCATACAAGATCTTTAGTGAAGGTCTGTCTCTTTGCGGGAAAAGGGGAAGTCCAGGAGGCAGGAGAGCAGAAAATCCAGCAAAAGGCTTTTAGCCACAGTTCAAACCAGGTTTTGATGGTTAAACCACAGCAGAGGTCCCAGCAGCTAGATAATAAGCCAGCAGGGAATATTCCAACCCCAAACAAAGTCTGAACCCTAGTAACAATGGGATAAAAGACAGGATTGGGTTGGGAACAAACCGCTGCTAAGTCAGAACCTGGACATAAAGGAGGAAAAACCTTTGCAAAGGCAAGGCATGGACTACATAGGAAACATCCTGGCTAACAACAAGCCAGGGATCAGACCCCAGCCCCAGCAAATAAAAAGCTTGGATCTATACTCTCTATAACCCAGAAGAAGAGCTAAAACAACAAAGTTAAGCAAAAAAGCTAAAAGAGTGTTCACTATAGAAAACTACTTTACTGACAAAGGTGATAACAATGCCATTTCTGAAAACCAAAGCAGTGAAAAATCACTTACAGGGGAAGAATCAAAACAGACTATAATTTCGACTCGAATACAAAAGCTCATCAAAGAGCTTAAAAAGAATTTAAAAACCAAAGAAGAGAAGAAGAAAAATGGTGAAAAGAAATGAGTCGTGCAGGAAAATCATGAAAAAATGACCAAAGAAGTCAACTCCATTAAAAGTAAAAATAACTACTGGAAAAGGAAACAGGAAAAGGTATTTGAAGAAAATAAAACCCTAAAATTTCGAATTGAACAAATAGAAACCAATGAATCTTCAAGACTACAAGATTCCATGAAACAAAATTAAAAGCATGAAAATTGAAGAAAGTGTAAAGTAACTTTTAGGGAAAATGTTAACTGGAAAATAGATCCAGAAGGGACAATCTGCAAATCATCAGAAATCCTAGATCAAAAAAAGGAACTTGGAAAACATCATGCAGGAAATTATAAGGGCAAACTGTCCAAATCTACTAGAACAAGATAACAATATAACCACTGAAAAAAATCCACAGAAATGCCCAGATTCCAGGATAAAATTTCCAAGGGTTGTTATAGCCAAATTCCAGAACTCTCAAATAAAGGAGAAAATATTTCAAGCAACAAAAAAGAAAACGATTCCGATATAAAGGAAACTCAATTAGACTCACATATCAGCCTCAGCATTAAAGGATAAGAAGATCTGGAATGGCAAAGGACCTGGGATTACAACCCAGAATGTACTACCCTGCAAAACTCAGCATATCCTGCCAGGAAAAAAGATGGATGTTCAGTGAAACAAATTACTTCCCAAATTTCCTGATACAAAGACCAGAACTGAACAGAGAATTCAATCACCAAATACCTGACTCAAGAGTTGCATAAAAAAGGTAAATGAAAAGGGGAAGGGAAAAAAAGACAAAACAGAACAAATGTTGGTCAAGATCATAAAATTATATGCAAGCCTACTTTTCTTAAGATAATTAAAGGTTCCAAAATAATTGAAGGGAATGACATAAAGGTAGAGTTGGATCTTATCTCTCCATTGATGACATCCCTCCAAGATGACATCACTATGTTGGAGATTTAAAGCCATGAAGAAAAGCAGGGGTTTTAATTTTAAACTAAAGTGTCTCATTATCCTTTGACCCACTTTAATTCTACTGTACCTAGTACCTTGTCTAATGAGGGCATCAAAAACTGCAAGGTCCTAAGTCAATGTTTCTATAACTTACATCATTTGTATAGCTCTAAGGTGAGACCTCCAGAACCTCCCAGTACTTCGAGATCTTTAAGATACTTGCAGTTATTTAATCAGGGTTTGACTTAACCCTTGCTTCACTGTGTTGGGAGGGAGGAGGTAAAGTGGGAGAGAGAATAGGTTTTACTTCACTTAACAAGGACTTTGGGTGGGGCAAGGAAAGGTAAAGTGTGAGAGAAAATAGGCCTGGGGGAGAGGCACAATTAGTTCAAGAAATGATATCGCTTTGCATGATACTTTAGCTCATGAAGAGGATTGTGTGCACTTGAAAATTACATGAAAAGGGGATAAGGTAAAATGATTATAATTATAATTTGATGTAATTGGAGATAATGCTGCTTATCAAGCAATCAAGCAAACAATATGTCATGATACCTTCTTAATAATATGAGCTTCTCAAACAATCAAATAATCGAACTGTGATTGATGGTACCTGATTAATGGTACAAGAGAGAAAAATAACACAAAGAGACACAAAAATTCATAATTTTAGAGAGAAAGAAGGAAGAATGTGAATGATGAGTAAATTCTGTTTAAAAGATTTAGCCCAAAGAGGGGAATAAGATACATTCTCACTTGGATTTAAAAATCTACTCAAATTTACAGGGGAGGGGAGGGCTTGCAAAGGGAAAGCTAAGGGAAGAAGAGATTGATAAAAGAGAAGATGCTATAAGTGGAAATATATTGAAATAAATTTTTAAAAGAAAAGTTAAAGGGGGAAAGTAGTAAAATTTTGGTGATCAGGAATAAGAGAAAAGGAAAGAGAAAAGTATAAATGAAGTAAGATAGCATGGAGGGAAATAAAGAAATAGTAATTTTAACTGTAAATGTAATTGGGATGAACTGTTCCATAAAACAGAAATGGATAGCAGAATGGATAAAAAACGAGAATCCTACAATATGTTGTTTACAAAAAAATACATTTGAAGCACAGAGATGCACACAAGCTTGAGGTAAAAGGTTGGAGTAAAGTATATTATGCCTCGGCTGAAGTGAAAAAATCAGAGGTAACTACTCTAATCTCAGATAAAGTAAAAACAAAAATTGATCTCATTAAAAGGAATAAGGAAGGAACCTGCATCATCTTAAAAGTCACCTTTGGTAATGACCTATATCATTACTAAACAGGTATGCACCTAGTGGTATAGCATCTAAATTCCTAAAGAAAAGCTGAGTGAATTATAGAAAGACATAGAAGGCAAAACTTGAATAATGGGAGATCTCTAATTTCCCTCTCTCAGAACTAACAACAATAAAACTAACAAAATAAACAAGAAGTAAGTTAAGAAGGTGAATGAAATCTTAGAAAATTTAGATATGATAGACTTCTGGTGAAAACTTAATGGGGATAGAAAAGTATATACCTTTTTCTCAGCAGTGCATGGCACCTATATCAAAATTGACCATATACTCAGGCTCAAAAACCTTATAGTCAAATGAAGAAAGGCAGAAATAATAAATACACCCTTCTCACACCATGATGCAATAAAAAATACAATTAATAAAGGGTCATGGAAAGATAAAACAAGAACAAACAGGAAATTAAATAATTTTATCTTAAATAATGGGTGTATCAAACAGCAAATAACAGAAATAATCAATAATTATATCCAAGAAGATAATAATGAGACATCATATCAAAATTTATCATATGCAGCCAAAGCAGTTTTGAAGGAAATCTTTATATTGCTAAATGCCTATATGAATAAAATAGAGAAAGAGGAGGTCAATGAATTTGGATATGCTACTAAACAGCAAGGAAAAAAAAAACAAAGATCCCCAATTAAATACCAAATTAGAAATTCTGAAAATCAAGGCAGAGATTAATAAAATTGAAAGCAAGAAAACCATTGAATTCATAAATGAAACTAAGAGTTGGTATTACAAAAAAGCCAATAAAATAGACAAATCTTTGGTTAATCTGATTTTAAAAAAGAAAGAAGATAACCAAATTAACAGTATCAAAAATGAAAATGGTGGACTAACCGCCAATGAGGAGGAAATTGAAGAGACAGTTCAGAGCTACTTTGCTGAACTGTAAGAAGACCAATTGGATAACCTGAGTGAAATGGATGAATATTGATAAAAATAGAAATTGCACAGATTAACAGAAGAGGAAATAACATACTTAAATAACCCCACTTCAGCAAAAAGAAATTGAAGAACCTGAGGGCGGCTAGGTGGTGCAGTGGATAGAGTACTGGCCTTGGAGTCAGGAGTACCTGAGTTCAAATCCAGCCTCAGACACTTAATAATTTCCTAGCCATGTGGCCTTGGGCAAGCCACTTAACCCCATTGCCTTAGAAAAATCTAAAAAAAAAAAAAAAAAGAAATTGAAGAAACCATCAATAATCTCCCTAAGAAAAAGTTTCCAGGTCTAGATGGATTTACAAGTGAATTCTACCAAACATTTAAGGAACAATTAATTCCTATTCTACATAAACTACTTTAAAAAATAGGAGAAGGAGTTCTGCCAAACTCCTTTTATGACACCAATATTGTGCTGATACCTAAACCACAAAGAACGAAAACAAAGATCAATCTCCCTAATGAATATTGATACAAAAATCTTGAATTAAATTTTAACAATGATACTACAGTAAAATATTACTAGAATAATACACCATGATCAGGTAGGATTTGTACAAGGTAGGCAAACACTCAACATAGTTAAACTATCAGTAGCAAAGTCAAGAGAAATCATATGATTATCTCAGTAGATGCTGGAAAAGGTTTTGATAAAATACAACATCCATTCTTATTAAAAACATTAGACAATTTAGGAATAAATGGAGTTTTCCTTAAAATAATAAATGGTATCTATCTAAAACCATCAACAAATATTAGATGTAGCAGGAATAAACTCAGAGCATTTCCAATAATGTCAGGGGTAAAACAAGGATGCTCCTTATCACCATTACTATTCAATATAGTAGTAGAAATGCTAGCTGTAGCAATAAGAGAACAAAAAGAAATAAAGGAATTAGAATTGGCAATGAGGAAGCAAAACTTTTCCTTTGCAGATGATATGATGGTATATTTAGAGACCCCAAGAAAATCATCTAAAAATCTTCCTGAAACAATTAACAAATTCAACAAAGTAGCAGGATATAAAATAAATCCACATAAGTCATCAGCATTTCTATATATGAACAACAAAGTCCAAGAGTAAGAGTCAGAAAGAGAAATTCCATTTAAAGACAAGACAAATCCAGAAACTGTATGAACACAATTGTAAAACACTCTTCACCCAAATAAAGTCAGATCTAAATAATTGGAAAAATGTCAAATGATCATGGTTCAGTCGAGTTAATATAATGAAAATGACAGTTCTACTCAAATTAAATTACTTATTCAGTGCCAAACCTGTATCAAACTACCAAATAAGAATTGAGCTAGGAAAAAAATAGAAACAAAATTCATCTTGAGCAACAAAAGAATAAGAATAGCAAAGGATATGGTGGGAAAAAAAGTAAAGGAGGGTGGCCTAGCTCTATCAGATCTAAAACTATACTGTGAAGTGACAGTCATCAAAACTGACAGGTACTGGTTAAGAAATAGAGTAATGAACCAGTGGATTAGGATAGGTTCAAAGGAAACCACAGCAAATGACTATAGCAATCTACTATTGGCAAGTCTAAAGATGTCAGCTTCTGGGGTAAGAACTCACTATTTGACAAAAATTATTGGGAAAACTGGAAAATAGTATGGGAAAACCTAGTCATAGACCCACATCCCTCACCTTATACCAAAATAAGAAAAAATGGGCATAGAAATTAGTCATAAAGAGCAACACCATAGATAAATTAATAGACCAAGCAGTAATCTATCTATCAGATCTATGGATGGAAAGAAGATAAATTCAGAGTACACTATACACTTCAAAAATGAATAATTTTGACTATTATTACATTATAAAAGGTTTGCACTAATAAAATCAATACTGCCAAAATTAGAAGGAAAGTAGAAAGCTAGAAAACAATCCTTACAACTAGGAATTCTGAAAAAGGTTTCTTTTCTAAAATATATAGAGAATTGCAACAAATTTATAAGGTTATAAGTCATTCCCTAATTGATATATAGTCAATGGATATGAATAGACAGTTTTCAAATGAAGAAATTAAAATTATATATAATCATATGAAAAAAATGTTCCAAATTATTATTGATTAGAAAAATGCCAATTAAAATAACACTGTGGTTTGACCTCACACCTATCAGATTGGCCAATATGGGAAAAAGGGAAAATGATCCATGTTGGAGAGGTTGCAGGAAGAGCAGGACTTCTATCATTGCTGGTGGAGTTGTGAACAGATCCATCCTTTCTGGAGAGCAATATGGAACTATGCCAAAAAAGCAATAAAACTATGCATACCCTTTGACCCAGCAATTCTAATTCTAGGTTTATATCTAGAAGAAATTACAAAAAAAGGGAAAAGTCCTACATGTTCCAAAATATTAATGGCAGCTCTTTTTGTAGTGACAAAGAATTAGAAATTAAGGGGATGCTTACAAATTGTGAAATGGCTAAACAATTTATGGTACATGAATACTATTGTTCTATAAGAATCAATAAATTGTTAGACTCTAGAAAAGATGTGATGACTTACAGGATTTGATGCTGAGTGAAGGGAGTAGAACCAAAATAACAATGTACACATGCTAACAACAACATTATGAGATGAACAACCTTGATGGAAGCAGCTCCTCCCAGCAGTTCAGAGAGCAGGGACAATTGTGTTAGACCAGCTATGGACGACGGTATCTGTCCAGAGGAATAAAAATAAAATAAAACAAAACACACATGCAAAAAATACCTCCAACCCTTCAGAATGTGAACACCTTATAAAAATTATCTCTTATGTATCTCTCTCCTTTAATCCCAATTCCTCATACTGAAAATAACTAATCTGTAAACATGGTTATCAAAAATATCTATGTACAATGCTAACCTGACTGTTCACCATTGAGGGGAGGCTTGGGTGGGAAAGGAGGGTGGAAGGACATTTTGTAACTTAAAAATATACATGTGCATATGGATGAAAATAAATAAATGAATAATTTAAAAAGAAAGAATTAAAAAAAGGGGGGGAAGGAAGCAGAATTGGCCAGATGGAAAAAGAGATATAAAGCTCTCTGAAGAAAATAATTGCTCCAAATGTAGAATAGAGCTAAGTCATCAACTTTGTTGACTCTGTGAAAAATTAAGAAATAATAAATCAAAACCAAAAGAATGAAAAACTAGAAGGAAATGTGAAATGTCTCATTGGGAAAAAAACTGACTTGAAAAACAGATCAAGAAGAGATATTTTAAAAAATTATTAGTCTACCTGAAAGTCATGACCAGTAAAATGCCTAAACTTCATTTTTTCAAGAAATTCACCAGGAAAATTTCCCTTCAATCTTTACAAGCAGAGGGTAAAATAGAAATTGTTAGAATGCACCACTCACCTCCTGAAAGAGATGCTAAAATGCCCAGGAATGCTGGAGCAAAATTCCTGAAAACCCAAGTCAAAGAGAAAATACTATAAGCAGCCACAAAGAAACAATTCAATTACCATGGAACTATAGATAAAATTTAGCAGCATCTACATTAAGGGCTCATAGGGCTTATAATATGATATTCTGAAAGGCAAAAGATCTTGGATTACACCTGAGAATCAGCTACCCAGTAAAACTAAACATTTTCTTACCAGGTCATCAATGGACATTCAATGAAATAGGGTACTTTCAAACTTTCCTGCTGAAACTACCAGAACTGAACTGAAAGTTTAATTTTCAAGTACAGGACTCAGGTGAAGCACAGAGAGGGCAATTGGGAAGGGCAAATGATGAGGGTTTTATTGATGTTGAACTGATACTCACATGAACTTTCTCATTTATTAAAGCAGTTAGAAAGAGCATATTTAGATAAGGCACAAGAGGGAGCTAAATATAAAGGTATAATATATTATAAAAATGGAGTCAATGGATGAGAAAGGAATATCCTGGGGAAATGGAAAGGATAGGTAGATTGGAGTAAAATATTTCTTGTAGAAGAAGCAAGAAAAAGCTTTTGCAATGTAATAGAATGGGGGGAGGGGGAAGGTGAGGGGAATGAGTGAGCCTTCATTCTCACCAGAAGTGACTCAGAGAGGAAATAACATACATGCTCAACTGAGTATAGAAATCTATCTTACCCTAGAGGAAAAAGGATAGGAAAGGGATGGGAGAAAGGGAACAGGAGGAAAGGAGGAGAGTGAATGTGACAGAAGAAAGGAAAGATCATAGGAAAGGGTAATCAGACACAGTACACTTCTGAGGAGGGACAGGGTAAAAGGAGAGAGAGAATAGAATAAATGGGGATGGGGAGAAATAAGAAAGAGGGAAATACAGCTAACAATTGCAACTTTGGGACAAAATATTGAAGCAGCTTCTTTGATGGACTTATGATAAAGAATGCAATCCATCCCAGAGACAGAGCTGATGCTAACTGAACACAGACTGAAATACACATTTTTTCCCCCTCTCACTTTATTTTTCTTGAGGTTTCTCTTTCTTTGTGGGGGGAGGGAGAATTATGTTTGCTTTTACAACAAGATTATTTTAGTAATGTGAAGATTAAAAAAAACATTAAAAGAAAATTAAAAAGAGAACAGTATTTAGGAGATTTCTATTTTAATTTTGCTTCTGAATCCTAATTGTACCAAATATAATCATAGAAAAATTGAAGACAGAGTTACTACTTGAAAGTATCCTGTTTATCCCATGAGTATTCGAGTGGGGAGTGGGGATATGTTAGAATAATCCCTTAAATCAAGGATTCTTAGTTTAAGAGATCCCTAAGATATCTTTGGATAGCTTGCAGCAGGTCAGTAAATCTTATTGATAAAAAAATTTCTTAAAGAACATTTAGTCAATGCCTTGGTATTGTAGATGGTGAAAGTGGGGTCCAAAGAGATTGTGTGATTTTCCCCAGATCATGCATAACATGTTAGTTGCAGAGCCAGAGAATCAGAACTCCAATTCAATTTTTTAAAAATTTTATTTCTTTAAGTCAATGAAGTTAGGTGACTTGCCCAGGGTCACACATCTAGACAATTATTGAGTGTCTGAGACTGCATCTAAACTCAGGTATTCCCGACTCTAGGGCTGGTGTTCTAACCACTACACAACCTAGCTTCCCCTCAAATTCAATTCAGTTTTGAAAAAAACATTAAATACTAACTCTGAGTAAAATGCTATGGATACTAAGAAATAAAAAAATAAAAGCCTCAGACCTACAGGAGGTACGTTCCATTGTGGAAACTGGATAATGGAAATAAAACCTAAACTAAAGTAAATAAATATAATTTGAAAATAGATAATTTGTATGAATGAATGGAGAAATAGAATGAGATATCAAATTCAGAAACTACCTTGTAGTCTATTTTGACTGGAATATAGAATGTAAAGGGAAAGAAACATAAATATCTGAAAATATATGAGTGTTAGATTGTCTGGGGTTTTAAATGCCAAACTGAAGGGTGCTATTAAAGCTTTTTGGGAAGATTATTTTGTTTTCCTTGTGGAAGACTTGGAGAACAGAGGGACGAGAAGTAGCAATAATTAGGAAGCTGTTACACCATCCAAAAGTGATGAGAACATGAAATAGGTTGATGATTGTGTGTACAGGTAGGATAAATGAGATTCAGTCCTCTGACTGAATAGGAGCAGAGGTCAGGGTTGAAGGAGAGGGGGAAAAGTCATGGATCACTCAAAGCTTGGGTATCTGAGTCACTCAATAAAAAATAGGGAAATTAGATGCAGGAGTGGGTTCACAGAGGAAAACAATGAGTTTTTGAAATGATTAAGTACGCGTACAATCAAGGCCTCAAAGGGGAGATGTCTAACAGACAGTTGGTGATGTGGAACTCTGTAGAGATAACAATCAAGCATATGTTATCTGATGTTATTATCACAGATCATGCAGAGAAGTCGGTCCTATACAAGTGCCTTGGGGGCACTTATGCTTAGAGGAAGAGAGGGATTATGATCAAGCAAAGGAATCTGGGAATAAGGGTAAGAAAAGTATGAAGAAAAGAAAGAAAAAGTAACATCACATAATCCTAGAAAGGAGAGTTTCTTGAGCATATTGAGGGGAAAGGAGGATTGCCCATATGATCAAAAGCTACTGAGGAATCAAAGTGAATGAGAACAGAGAACAGAGAACATTTCATTGGATTTAGAATTTAAAAGAAACCAAATTTTCTCACTCAGGTCTACACCCCCACCTCCAACTCCTCCCATTATTTCACAGTATCTGCCATAGTAATTTTATGTTATTTCATATTTTTTTTTTTTAGTTTTTGCAAGGCAATGGGGTTAAGTGGCTCGCCCAAGGCCACACAGCTAGGCAATTATTAAGTGTCTGCGGCCGGATTTGAACTCAGGTACTCCTGACTCCAAGGCCAGGACTCTACCCACTGCGCCACCTAGCCGCCCCTATGTTATTTCATATTTTAGTCCATAAGGAACAAGAAATTTTGAGATATTAATTCCAAAAATATGGAAAGCATATTTGATGTTTAATTATCAGTTTGTTGAAATTCAATGTACAAAAAAATCAAAAATTTGAAATTGTTTAGTTAGCCCAACACATACACACACACACAAACACACACACACACACACACACACACACACATACACAATCTTTTCTTTTTCTGGGGATTCCTATATTTTCCATTCACTAAATATCTATTGAGCAACTATGGACATTGAATTTGGTCGACTCATCTTCACATGTTCAAAGTTGGTCTCAGACTCTTACTAGCTTCTGAGTGGAGCAAGTCACTTTACCCTGTTTGTCTCAGTTTCAGTAAAATGATCTGAGAAAGGAAATGGCAAACCACTCTAGTATCTCTGCCAATAAAATTCCAAATGAAGTTATAGAGGCAGACATAACTGAAATATTCCCCATCCATTCTCCATGCATAAATTTTCTTCCTCTTCTTCCAAAATATTACTCAACATTGTCTTTACAGCTTAACCCCAACCTCACTCCTTTCATTCACTAACTGCCTCAGCTGTGTACATTTCTTATAAGAATAAGAAGTAACTTGGAAAAGTGAATAGACAGCTGGTCTCGGAACCAGGAAACTATGGGTTCAATTGTCCTGTATCTGACACACATACACCTGCTTTTGTGATCCTAGGCAAGTCTCTTAAAGACCATGTTCTTTCTCACCTCATAAATTCTCAAGGATGTTAAGTTACAGAAAAGATGTCAATCTGTTGTGTGTTTTCTCTACCTGGGAAATCACATGTCATATTAAAAAATAAAGAAAATGAAAAGTAATAAAGAAAGAAAATTATAGCTGTGTGATTTGAAATGAAAGGAATAAAATTATAAAGCAAAGAAATTAATTTTCCTATGTGACTTATGGACAACAATTCATTAATTCATAGTCATGCAATCATATCTCTATACTGACCAAGTTATCTATCTATCTATCTATCTATCTATCTATCTATCTATCTATCTAGGTGATGTTAGTAGCCCTTTGTGTATTTTTATAAGAATTTGTCCTATCATTCCTACTATATTTTTAGTAAGATGAAGAGATTGTGCTTATTACCATAGTCATTATTTCACCAGGTACTGTTTTAGAATTATTACTGTATGCTAAACACATTTAAGTATTCAAAACTGGTGTGCCATTCTGAACTTTAAAGAAGGATGTTATTTGAAGAAAAAAGTAAAACATAGCCATATTTTATAAAGATTGAAAGAGAAAAACAGTTACTGAGCTAGTGGGATTAGTTGAGGAAGGATTTAGAGATGAGAGACAGTGTGGCAGAGTTAGATAATCTGTGCTGAGTCTTAGTCTAATTTAGTTACTGTGCGACCTTGGGCAAGTTAAAATGTCTCCCTTATTCTCAGGTTACCCACATTTAAAATTGAGGGAATGCATGAGATTACTTAGGATTATACTAGCTCTAAAATTTATACTCCAATGCTAGGGGTTTGGCAACTGGTATAACAAGAGGGATATCTTTGACAGAAATACAGAAACAAAAAAGATCAGATTTTGTGATGATGAGCATAATTCTGCCATGTTGAGTAAGGGGTGTCCCCAGTATATCACCATGACTATCATGAAATAATAATTATATAGTATCTCTCACATAAATTAATCTGGGGTACACTGGTATTCATTTCAGCATGTTACTGTATAACTTTGAACACTTTAGAGTGACTCCCTTAGTCTCTGAGGTTCATTTTCATTCTAGATCTGTGATCTCATGTGAAATCACCTTCAAAATAAATAATTTATAGTGACAATCTCAAAAGAACATCATTGACAATCAGTGATCTCCAAAGGAATTGGGGGAACTTAGTTGATGGTGACAATCATCATTTATTCTCTGGGGCAGCAAGGTGGCACCATAGATGGAGCAATGGACATTGAATCAGGTCGGCTCATCTTCACATGTTCAAAGTTTGTCTCAGACTCTTACTAGCTTGTCACATGGGGCAAGTCACTTTACCCTGTTCGTCTCAGTTTCGGTAAAATGATCTGAGAAAGGAAATGGTAAACCACTCTA